>NC_143030.1:53478648-53639898 GCF_057628025.1 Oncorhynchus mykiss
TGTACTGCCAAAGATGGTATGGTTGCTGTAACATTGACCTTGACCAAAAAATACTTTAACAGCTGCTGTTCATGGTTGCTGGCTGAACAGCAACAGCATACAGTACTGTGCAGCCAGCCTGTCCTTAACTCACCCCTCTTGCCACTCCCCTCCTTTCCCCTCAGCGCCCTCAACCATTGGATGCCCTCCTGTGAATCACATACTAGCAGCCAAACAACTGCCAGGGGTAATACTGGCCCAGGTCCTGCATGGCTAAACCTAAATCAGGCCTGAACTTGATCCAATGTCGTCCCTCGTCTTTCCCTTATCACAAACTTTGACGGTTCGCATTTTCTTACTCTCTCTTGGTCACACTATTTCAGCCTTTCGCATGGCCTCTCTGTATCTCACTCTCCCTAGGGATGTTTTACTCTGCACTGTGAAAGCAACTCTTCTTTAAGATCCCTCCTTCTTGTATAAACTGACCCAAAGTTGACCTGTCTGCATTCCAATGGCTCCCTCTTTCTGTCACTGTGGAGTTTTCTGTGAAGGTGGAAAGGAGAAGATTATTAAAGAGAGTTTTCAGGAGCCTCAAATATAGGGTCTGTGAAATATGTTTTACACTGCAACCCTAGTCCTGGTCCAGTCTGCCAGTAGCATCACATGCTTTCTCAGATTGTTTACTTGCACTAGTTTAGTCTCTCTCGGTCTAAACTCTCACCCGCCTCCTCCCTGCCTCTATCCCTCCCCTTCTCTCACCCGCCTTTCCTGGTCAGTGTGATTGTTTGTTGGCGATAAGATCCAAGGGTGAGACACAGTGACAGTGAGCCAGAGCAAAGTGAAGAGAGGCTGCTCTTATTTCTCCGTCTTTTTTTCCTAAAGGTCCACTCTCAGGACAACTGTGAGTAGCTGAAGGCTTCCGAACTTCTGGGGTCTAACAGGACTGGCTATTTGGGTCAGGTAGGGGCGGGTGGGGCGGTCATTTAGACCCTTTACTTGAATCAGGAGCGGGCATGCAGAGTTAAGTGAACTCTAACACAGATTCTGCAGACAGACTTCTAGAATACAAAAAAGTTTTCAAATGCGCGACAGGCATGATCATTGGTAACATACCAACTCAGGCTGTTCTGGGAGGGAAAGTGAAAGGGATTGTGTTAATAGCATGCAGTGCTGTATTTGGTAACAAATAATTGGCATCTCTCTCAATGCCTTTTGAGATGATGCATTAGGGCATTGGAGCATATGTGTCAACTCAAGACTCCACAAGTTAAATTTGTAAATATCTCCACAACAGAAGACAGACACAACTCCATATTTGGACATCAATTCACACTGTACTCCTTGATAATATGTCTGCACAAGATAGTTTCTTTGTGCATTTTATAGAGAACAACACTCAAAAGTAATGTCAAACTCTTTTGCATAAAGGTCTCATAAAGTGGGTAATGTAATGGATGTGTCTGTTTGACAGTCCACCAAACTGTGTGTGGAGGTCATTAAGGACGTGGCGACATGGTTGCTGATGTTGACCAACTGCCAGTTTCCACCATTTTTATTGGCTTCAGTATGTGTGTGTGTGTGTGTGTGTGTGTGTGTGTGTGTGTGTGTGTGTGTGTGTGTGTGTGTGTGTGTGTGTGTGTGTGTGTGTGTGTGTGTGTGTGTGTGTGTGTGTGTGTGAAAGAGAGAGGGAGAGAGAGAGAGAGAGAGAGAGAGAGTGAGCAACAGTCACCTTGCCATTCATGCTAATAGAGCTTATCTGAATCTGAGAGAGAGAGATAGAGAGACCATATTAGACTCTGCAATACAAACAAATTAGCTTAGGGATATACTACGATGAAAGCCAGATCTACACAGGGTGTTCTAAAGCTAGCCAGATTCAGTTAGCTTCACATTCCAGCTCAGGCTTAATCCGTATTACGACAGTGGATAATGCTCGTCCGCTTGCCTTAAAAGATGCCCACATACTAAGTTTGGTTTGCTCCTGGAAGAACTCAACTAGGTGAAAGTCAAGCATACTCAAAGAACTTCGCTTGAAAAACACTCTTGAGACGCCGTAGCAACAACATAGCCAGAATTATCTAAATCTGAATTTAATTGTGATGTTTTTTTTGCCTAGGTCTTAGTCACGCAATTTTACATCGAACTTATTGTTTGTTGCAGTATTACTCAAGTGAGAAAAAGTGCATGAAAACTAGTTGTCTTGTTAAATGACAAGAAACCCTTAATTGAAGAATCCCATCCATAGTTCCCACTCCTAATAGAAGTAGTACTGTTGACCAATCACTGACGAAGGGGCCTAGACTTCAGCTACCGAATTTCGACTTGCCTCAAGAAAAACTGTTTTGACTGGGAAGCCTGCGAAAGGCTTAACTCGAACAGTCTTGTAACTGCATGTACATGTCACACATGGCTAGTCAAATGCCAAACTCTTCATTGAAACAATGCTGAAACATCAATCCACGGGCGAGTCAGAGCCACATTTTAATTTGTGTTGAAATCAAAATGAAAGAAAAGTTATCTTGCAAATTCAGCAGGCTATGGTGTGAAATAGGCTATTAGAAGCGCTGTCTTTCTTTTATTACATATCGTTAATGCCTTCTTTGTACTTTGATGTGCTCTTAGGGATCGGGCCCTTTTTTCAATTTCCGCCTTCAATGACATACCCAAATCTAACAGCCAGTAGCTCAAGACCTGAAACAAGCATATGCATATTCTTGATATCATTTGAAAGGAAACACTTTGAAGTTTGGGGAAATGTGAAATTAATGTAGGAGAATATAACACATTAGATCTGGTAAAAGACAATACAAACCAAAAAACATCAGTTTAAAAAAAAATGGTTTCGTTCCATAGTCTCAAATAGAAGAGAAAGGCCGTACATTGAGATAGGATTCAAGTTGTAATTTAGATGTTGTCCACAAGATTGCAGCAGTGTGTGTGCAAAGTGTGCAGACTGATCCAGTAAAGAATTACATCACTACACAATATTTGTGTCAAGCCTGCCAGGAGTTTGCCCAAATGTGCCGAATTGGTAAATTAATACATTTTCAAGTTCATAACTATAGAGAATATACAAAAATGCTATGGTAATAAAAAAATAACATTTACACACTCCCAGGAATGTCATTTATGATGGATCATTAGCTTCCCTACAGAAAATACACTAACCTTCACACATCTAGATGGCCGGGTGGGGTGGGTGTGGAGCCAGAGATTGGTGTGTGTGGAGCCATAGCCAAGGGAAGTAGGCTGCAGCACCCCCTGATAAATCAGGAGTTGAGTTCCGAGGGAGACAATGGGGCGAGGGTGAGTGGCGTCTAGTGCCAGTGGGGTGAGCAGTATTCCAGTAGCTCTGGAGGCGAATTGGGTGAGAGTGAGGATGAATTGTGTAGGGAGGAAGGTGTGGAGAAGGCTTCTATGTCCGAACCTCACAATGGAGGTCATGAAGGAGTGACATGTTTGGAGAAAGAGGACCCCTGCCTTCTGGCTGATCCATATGTGGTGTCTGGTTGGGTGGAGAAGAGATTGGGGACTGTTTCTGCCGTCCAGAGAGAGCAGGCGCTCCGCATCACGCGACTAGGGACAAGAACTGTGAATTGCTTTGCTCTCTGGAGCAGGTCGCTGTTGAAAGTAGTGATAACAGGGGTGGCATTAAGTGCTGAGGAGGGTGAACTGAAATTGAAGATTCCCGGTGTCTGTGACCCCCATTTTGGGCGACGCAGACCCGGTGGAGAGTGTGGTGAAACAGAGAAGATACTGTCTGTTCTGCTGAGTTTTGATGACAGCTTTTGTCCCGAACCAATTACAGTGTTTTAAATGCCGAGCTTATAGTCATGTTGCAGCAGTGTGTATGAGGGAGATTCCTAGATGTGAGAAGTGTGCAGGAGGGCATGAGACAAAGGAATGTGTAGTATCAGTGGAAAAAGTTGTGTGTGTTCACTGTGGTCCTGGAGATCAGAAGTGTCTGGTGAAAGAATGACAGGTTGAGGTTGCCAGGATCAGAGTAGTGCAGAAGGTGTCGTATGCTGAGGTAGTGAAGAGAGTAGTAGAGGAAGATGGGTCCAGGGTGAAGGATCCTAAGAGGATCCCTGTGAGTAAGCCAAGGCCAATAGAGAATGATAGGAATAATGTGCTTCAGTAAGGTTGGTTTATTAGCTTTAATAGCCTTAGTTTTCAGCTGTACCGAGAAAAAATGGAACATAAATCACAGAAAGTAGATGTTGTGGTGGCAGTTGCCGAGAATGACTTGGGTGTACAAGATTTTACTGCAGAAGATTTACAGGATGTGTTGAACGATAGTGTCCCATCCTCCCAGGCTGTTGGCATGCTGTAGTATCAGATAGGACTAAGTAGTGGAATAGTGGTGAGGTTTTAATGGGTGTAGGGTTAGTCGGTAGGGCAATTTTCTTCCCTTTTCCTCTTCCCTTCCCTTTTTGTGTCAGTGTTATTTTTTCTATAGTTTGCCACTCTTACAGTAGGTGGCGGCATGCACCTTTAACGCTTGTGTGCAGATGCCATAATACCATAGAAGAAGGTCAGCCTGTGCTTTTTGCCTGTAATGTCTTATGCCTATGGATTTGAAAGAACATTTTATGTCACATGCGCCGAATACAACACCTTACGGTGAAATGCTTACCTATAAGCCCTTAACCAACATCGCAGTTAAGAAAAATAAAGAGTTTAGAAAATATATATGACTAAATAATAATAAAATAAAAAGTAACAATAAAATAACAATAACAGGACTATATACTGGGGGTACCAGTACCAAGTCAATGTGTGGTCAGGTACAGGTCAGTTGAAATAATTGAGGTAATATGTACATGTAGGTAGGGGTAAAGTGACTATGCATTGATAATAAACCGCGAGAAGCAGCAGCGTAAAAAAGGGGTGGGGGGGGTCAATGCAAATAGTCCGGGTAGCCATTTGATTAACTGTTCAGCAGTCTTATGGCTTTGGGGTAGAAGCTTTTGGATCTAGACTTGAAGCTCTGGTAATGCTTGTCGTGCCATAGCAGAGAGAAAAGTCTATGACTAGGGTGGCTGGAGTCTTTGAACATTTTTAGGGGCTTCCGCTGACACCGCCTGGTATAGAGGTCCTGGATGGCAGGAAGCTTGGCCCCAGTGATGTACGCACTACCCTCTGTAGCTCTTTGCAGTCGGATGCAGAGTAGTTGCCATATCAGGAGGTGATGCAACCATGCTCTCATTGGTGCAGCTGTATAACTTTTTGAGGATCTGAGGACTCACACCAAATCTTGCTCTGCTTTTGCAAATAGCCTTTGAAGTTCCTATTTCATCAGTAACCATTTTTTTTATGTCATGGTCCAGAGGGGAAGTTTTGGGTTATTGTTAAAATACCTAGTCACCATGAGAGGGAGTCTCCAGAGTTACTGGTCAGTTAAGAGGAGATATATTTTGACGGGGGATAAATCTTGTTCTGTCTCTGTTCCTCACCTGTCTTTCAGATGCTTCACCTGACAACAGGACGTGTGGGGTGCTTGCTTTCCAAGCAAGCGGTGGTGGCACTGACGGGCAGTGGTGCAAGGATGTCAAGCCATGGCCACCACGGTACTATTCTTTGATCAGCTATTTTATTGCATTTACACATTTTCCCATGGTGCAGAGCAAAAAATACACCGTTTTATAATGCTATTCTACACATTTTGTCATGAGGCTAAGAGAAAATGTTACTATTTTAAAGGACATTTCCTGCAATTCTACACTTTTTGTCATGGACCAGATGTTTTTTTTCATTGGCGTTTAATATCTCATCTCAACATTTGTCCACATTTTGTCATGAATTTTGCAGCTTTAAAGCTTAATTCCTGCAATTCTACACATTTTGCTATCATATGCTATCTGGAGGCCCCCAGACCTCCAGTGGGGCCAGAAAAGGAATATGGGGGCCCCGTGGCACGTGCCTTGCGTGGCTGTTTCGTAATCCGTCCCTGCTTTACCACCCAGTGTAGTCTTCTTCTCTGAGGTCCATTATCTCACGTCAGATAGCATGATGGCCGTTTGCACTGATCTGATTTTGTTGAGGGACAAGCGCCACGTAGGAGTGACACCATCTGACGTAAGACAATGCTCTGAGGTCTATAAACCTCTAAACTAGAGGTCGACTGATTAATCGGAATGGCCGATTAATTAGGGCTGATTTCAAGTTTTCATAACAATCGGAAATCTGTATTTTTGGACCCCAATTTTTTTTGTTTTACACCTTTATTTAAATCTTTATTTAACTAGGCAAGTCAGTTAAGAACAACATTCTTATTTTCAATGACGGCCTAGGAACGGTGGGTTACCTGCCTTGTTCAGGGGCAGAACGACAGATTTTTACCTTGTCAGCTCAGGGGATTCAATCTTGCAACCTTACAGTTAACTAGTCCAACGCTCTAACCACCTGATTACATTGCACTCCACGAGGAGACCGCCTGTTACGCGAATGCAGTAAGCCAAGGTAAGTTGCTAGCTAGCATTAAACTTATCTTATAAAAAACAATCAATCAATCAATCATAATTACTGGGTAACTACACATGGTTGATGATATTACTAGTTTATCTAGCGTGTCCTGCGTTGCATATAATCGTTGTGGTGCTTATCGTTGCTCCAATGTGTACCTAACCAGAAACATCAATGCCTTTCTTAAAATCAATACACAGAAGTATATATTGAAATGGCTAGCTAGTTAGCGGGGTGCGCGATAATAGTGTTTCAAACATCACTCGCTCTGAGACTTGGAGTGGTTGTTTCCCTTGCTCTGTTCTCATGTTCTGAGCAAGGAACTTAACGTTAGCTTTCTTACATGGCACATATTGCACTTTTACTTTCTTCTCCAACACTTTGTTTTTGCATTATTTAAACCAAATTGAACGTTTCATTATTTATTTGAGGCTAAATTGATTTTATTGATTTATTATATTAAGTTAAAATAAGTGTTCATTCAGTATTGTTGTAATTGTCATTTTTACAAATAAATTTGTAAAAAATCAGCCGATTAATCGGTATCGTTTTTTTTGTTGGTCCCCCAATAATCGGTATCGGCGTTGAAAAATCATAATCAGTCGACCTCTACTCTAAACCCCACCTTACCACCACTCCCTTTACCTCAACCTCCCCTTCACTTGACTTATCTCGTGTCCTATATCTCATGTACTGTAGAGGTGTCCGACTCAGTGGACATGTCACAGCCAATGTACTGGGATCGTCTAGACACCCCTCTGCCAGACAGACCATGGAAGGATGTCCTCGATTCTACGGATAAGAGCCTGAAACAGAAGGAGAAGGGTCCCTGGACTGCGCTGTCCAAGGAGGAGAAAATCGCCTGTAAGCCACTCCCTCTCTCATTCCTTCTCTTGTCACAGCCTTTAATTCTGCTATTCTTAATAGTTATCCTTCTGTATCCCAGTGTACCGGCTGAAGTTCAACCACACCTATCCTGAGATGAAGAGGCCGTCCCATGAGTGGAAGACGGTGATTGGTGGAATGTTCATCTTCTTTGGCATCACTGGTCTGGTGGTCTTTTGGCAGGGCCACTATGGTAAGATTTCTCATGGTTGATTGCTAAAATTGATAGACTTCCTAAAGCCATTTTCACATGGATGGGCGATTGTTCAGTCCTTAAACTTGCTGTTCTTTTTCTCTTGTGTGTCCCACAGTGTACCCACCCCAACCTCATACCTTTGGTGAGGAGTGGCAGGCTAAGCAGATCCAGAGGATGCTGGATATGCGGATCAACCCAATTGAGGGCTTCTCTGCCCAGTGGGACTACAAGAACAAACAATGGAAGTAAAGGAAGGGAATAGACCGCTGCTGGAAGGAGGAATGGTTCGACTTGACACCTTGAGCCTCTGTTCAGACATCATAACAGCAATCCAGCCATCTGAATCCATTCTCTTACTATTTAATAAATAACTAAAAACGGGTTGTTTCCTTCTCTCTCCATCTGAGAAAACAGTATAATATTATGGGCTGCTTGTCCTCAACCTAATTTCTGCTTTAGTGTTCCTGTGGTAGTGTCTAGTTTGGCCTTAAGTGACTATTGTGAGATGTGCCATTGCCTTGGTGGTCCTGACACATTCAACACTAACAAAGGAATTTCTACTCCAAAATGGTCCACCGTATTCAATGTATAAAACACAACAAAAATATTAAATCAATCCTTGTACCTTTGTTTTCACTCCCTAAAGTCAGTCCCAAAATTGCAGAGAATATTAGCATTTTCTGTAGAAAACTATTAAAAAGTCTAGGAGTGAAGATGGATGGCAAACAAGTTAAAGATCATGTATGGCCGGACGCTCTGAGCAGCTTTACTACAGGCAAGGGACACTATTAAATTAACATTTGTGTGAATGTTCTCCTATGGGAACAAGTCATGAATTTTTTAGAGTTTCTCAATGAATGTCTTCTGGCCTTTCCCCTTATCCCTCCCAAAGCACCAAAATAAAATGTCAGTGTCCTCTCCATGTTCCAAATTGGTCGCTGCATGTAATTTAAGACATTACATTGGAATCGTAAGACATAGAAACAGACAATACACCATGGAGTTCCTTGTTTTTTCTCTAAAATCAAATCAAATTTTATTGGTCACATAAGAGAATTAGCAGATGTTATTGCAGGTGTAGGAAAATGATTGTGTTTCTAGCTCCAACAGTGCAGTAATAGCTAACAATTTCACAACACATCTAAAGTAAAGGAATGGAATTAAGAATACATAAATACTTGGACGAGCAATGTCGGAGCGGCATAGACTAAAATGAAGTAGAATAGAATACAGTATATACACATATGAGCTGAATAATGCAAAATATGTAAACATATAACATATAACGCAAAAAAAAAATGTACTTACAAATACACAATGCAAAGACGAAATTTAAGACCGTTTGAAGAGACTTTACACCAAATATCGTAACATTTTAAAGTAAATGTTACTAAGCGATGATACCATTTTAATTATTATTTAACCGACTTTAACCCAGTTTCAGCCGATAGTATTTTACAGTTCCAACACGTTTCTGCCGTCCTTCTACCGTTACACAGGTGTTCGCTGCGCGCTAGCTCTCGAAAACCCAGTTAGCTTTGACCATGGCTGGCTGTGTGAACTCCAATTCCGACACTGTCTTAGAAAAGACAACAATCATCGCTGCGAAAAGCTTTTTGAAACATTTGTCCCTTATCTTCCATATGAGCGAGAAATAATCTTGAAATAAAAAAAATACACTTACTGTAACGTTAGACTTACGCAGAACCACACGTTGTGTGCCTCCAGTTGACCAACTACACTTCCCCCCCAGATCAAAGTCTACATTGAGACCGAAGGGAGCAAGGGTCTTTAAATTAAAGATCCAGGCAGCCTCTCGTTTTAACAATAAATCGTAGAGGTCACCCCCTCTCCTAGGGAGGGTGACATGTTCGATGCCAATATAGCGTAGGGACGAAATAGAGTGATGTGCTTCCAAAAAGTGGGACGCAACTGGGTAAATTGAGTTTTTGGACCTAATGGTGCTTCGATGCTCCGAGATTCGTACTTTTAATTCGTTATTTGTTTTACCCACATTTTTACCACAAGGACAAGTTATAAGATAAATAACTGCATTAGTGGAGCACGTGATAACACCTTTGATTGGGATCTGTTTCCCTGTTTGGGGGTGTTTGAAGGATCTACCATTGCATTGAGCACAGCCATTACACTTGTAGTTTCCATCCAGTTGGGGCGCAAATAGACGTTGTGCAGGGATATCTTGGGGTGGTAAATCAGAGTTTACCAATTGATCTCAGATTTCTGCCTCGCGAGAATATGTCCAAAGGAGAGTCCGAAAACACATTACCAATACTGTCATCGGATCTTAGAATGTGCCAATGTTTGTGAACGATTCCTTTAATTTGCTCAGAGCACTTAGAATAGCGGGTAGTTAGAACGCAAGAATGCTTCTTTTTGAGAGACTGACCTTGAAAATGGTCATGTTTTGAATTTGCTCAATGGCAGTATTAATCTGACCATTTTTGTATTGTCTCCTTTGCCATTTGTAAATCCACTCACGACTCGTAGCTGCATAGTCCGTTTGTTTGTGTTGTTGGTATTGCTTTGTGTTGTTGGCTAGCTTAATGTTCTGGACGGTAGCGAGCTAGTACTCACTCGAGTGACTGCTAGCATCGTCATGGAAAGGGGCATGACTGAAGACATACAATATTATGTTATTCTAAGTAGTGAGAACACTAGGAAGCAGACTATTTTGAAAAGTAATCTTTAGACATGTGGTACTTATCTTAAATGTAGTTTTGTAATTTACTAAAACAAATTGCGTTTGAAAAAGGTCAAGTTTTCGCTGTGAGCCAATGGGGTAACCTAGGTAACCACAGGTTGTTTCCCCCACAGGTGAACAGGGTTGCGACATTCTATCTAATACCGACAGGGTCTATACTACACTGCTCAAAAAAATAAAGGGAACACTAAAATAACACATCCTAGATCTGAATGAATGAAATATTCTTATTAAATACTTTTTTCTTTACATAGTTGAATGTGCTGACAACAAAATCACACAAAAATGATCAATGGAAATCAAATTTATCAACCCATGGAGGTCTGGATTTGGAGTCACACTCAAAATTAAAGTGGAAAACCACACTACAGGCTGATCCAACTTTGATGGAATGTCCTTAAAACAAGTCAAAATGAGGCTCAGTAGTGTGTGTGGCCTCCACGTGCCTGTATGACCTCCCTACAACGCCTGGGCATGCTCCTGATGAGGTGGCGGATGGTCTCCTGAGGGATCTCCTCCCAGACCTGGACTAAGGCATCCGCCAACTCCTGGACAGTCTGTGGTGCAACGTGGCGTTGGTGGATGGAGCGAGACATGATGTCCCAGATGTGCTCAATTGGATTCAGGTCTGGGGAACGGGCGGGCCAGTCCATAGCATCAATGCCTTCCTCTTGCAGGAACTGCTGACACACTCCAGCCGCATGAGGTCTAGCATTGTCTTGCATTAGGAGGAACCCAGGGCCAACCGCACCAGCATATGGTCTCACAAGGGGTCTGAGGATCTCATCTCGGTACCTAATGGCAGTCAGGCTAACTCTGGCGAGCACATGGAGGGCTGTGCGTCTCCCCAAAGAAATGCCACCCCACACCATGACTGACCCACCGCCAAACCGGTCATGCTGGAGGATGTTGCAGGCAGCAGAACGTTCTCCACGGTGTCTCCAGACTCTGTCACGTCTGTCACATGTGCTCAGTGTGAACCTGCTTTCATCTGTGAAGAGCACAGGGCGCCAGTGGCGAATTTGCCAATCTTGGTGTTCTCTGGCAAATGCCAAACGTCCTGCACGGTGTTGGGCTGTAAGCACAACCCCCACCTGTGGACGTCGGGCCCTCATACCACCCTCATGGAGTCTGTTTCTGACCGTTTGAACAGACACATGCACATTTGTGGCATGCTGGAGGTCATTTTGCAGGGCTCTGGCAGTGCTCCTCCTGCCCCTCCTTGCACAAAGGCGCAGGTAGTGGTCCTGCTGCTGGGTTGTTGCCCTCCTACGGCCTCCTCCACGTCTCCTGATGTACTGGCCTGTCTCCTGGTAGCGCCTCCATGCTCTGGACACTACGCTGACAGACACAGCAAACCTTCTTGCCACAGCTCGCATTGATGTGCCATCCTGGATGAGCTGCACTACCTGAGCCACTTGTGTGGGTTGTAGACTCTGTCTCATGCTACCACTAGAGTGAAAGCACCGCCAGCATTCAAAAGTGACCAAAACATCAGCCAGGAAGCATAGGAACCGAGAAGTGGTCTGTGGTCACCACCTGCAGAACCACTCCTTTATTGGGGGTGTCTTGCTAATTGCCTATAATTTCCACCTGTTGTCTATTTCATTTGCACAACAGCATGTGACATTTATTGTCAATCAGTGTTGCTTCCTAAGTGGACAGTTTGATTTCACAGAAGTGTGATTGACTTGGAGTTACATTGTGTTGTTTAAGTGTTCCCTTTATTTTTTTGAGTAGTGTATTTAGCCTCGGAAGGACGTGGCCCATTATTTACCTTGTTACCTGGCAATAACCACAATGGTGTGTCAAACAATGCTCATGAATATAAACTCCCCGCCCACTCAGCCTGTTCTTTCAGGCTTCCTGATAGTGCGATGGTGGAAAATGTACGATTTATTCAATTCTGAGCATTTTAATAGTATAAAAATTTGATGGGTGATGTTTTGGTCATGCATTTTTTATTTATTGGAAAGTAGGACGGGCTCCTAACCAATTGTGCTATTTTATCGACCACATAGATAGTGTAACGACCCTGGGTTTATAAGCGCGGAAATCGACTGCTGTTTGAGCATGCTTTTGCGGCACAGTCGATAGCGCGCCGGACCTCGGGCTCGAAGGTCGAGGGTTCGAGACCTGCTCCCTGCTGTTTCTTTACAATAATATACAGTTGGCTGGTTTTTCTGTGCATCGGCAAGACAGAACAGCTACCTCCGGTAAGACAAGGGGTGGCAGACTGTGTCTATTTGTCCATTACAGCTGATGCGCAAAATCAAATACTAAGGAAGTCTCAAGGTTTTGCTCACCTGAGGTAGAGTATCTCATGATAAGCTGTAGACAACACTATTTACCAAGATAATTTTCATCTATATGCTGGCACTAAGACCACACCCTAGACCCACAGCCAAAAGCAAACAAGAAAATGCTAGTGACTAGGAACTTTAATGCAGGGAAACTTAAATCCGTTTTACCTCATTTTTACCAGTGTGTTACATGTGAAAAAGAGAGAAAAAAAACTTTAGACCACCTTTACTCCACACGCAGAGACACATACAAAGCTCTCCCTTGCCCTCCATTTGGCAAATCTGACCATAATTATATCTTCCTGATTCCTGCTTACAAGCAAAATCTAAAGCAGGAAGTACCAGTGACTTGCTGAATAAGTAAGTGGTCAGATGACGCAGATGCTAAGCTACAGGACTGTTTTGCTACCACAGACTGGAATAAGTTCTGGGACTCATCTGATGGCACTGAGGAGTATACCACATCAGTCACCGGCTTCATCAATAAGTGCATCGATGACGAAGTCCCCACAGTGACCATACCCCAACCAGAAGCCATGGATTACAGGCAACATCCGCACGGAGCAAAAGGGTACAGCTGCCGCTTTCAAGGACCAGGACTCTAACCCAGACGCTTATAAGAAATCCTGCTATGCCCTTAGACAAACCATCAAACAGGCAAAGCGTAAATACAGGTCTAAGATTGAATCCTACTACACCGGCGGATGTGGCAGGGCTTGCAAACTATTAAGGACTACAAAGGGAAGCCCAGCCACGAGCTGCCAGTGACACAAGCCTACCAGACGAGCTAAATTACTTCCATGCGTGCTTCAATGCAAGCAACACTGAAGCATGCATGAGAGCACCAGCTGTTCCGGACGACTGTGTGATCATGCTCGCCATAGCCAATAAACTGGTCAACATTCACAAGGCCGCAGGGCCGGATGGATTACCAGGACGTGTACACCGAGCATGCGCTGACCAACTGGCAAGTGTCTGTAATACCTACATGTTTCAAGCAGAACACCATAGTCATTGTGCACAAAAACACCAAGGTAACCTGCCTAAATGACTACAGACCGGTAGCACTCACGTCTGTAGCCATGAAGTGCTTTGAAAGGCTGGTCATGGCTCACATCAACACCATCATCCCAGAAACCCTAGACCCACTCCAATTTGCATACTGCCCCAACAGATCCACAGATGACACAATCTCTACTGCACTCAACACTGCCCTTTCCCACCTGGACAAAAGGAACACCTACGTGAGAATGCTGTTCATTGACTACAGCTCAGTGTTCAACAACATAGTGTCCTCAAAACTCATCACGACGCTAAGGACCCTGGGACTAAACACCTCCCTCTGCAACTGGATCCTGGACTTCCTGACAGGCCACCCCCAGGTGGTAAGAGTAGGCAACAACACATCTGCCACGCTAATCCTCAACACAGGGGTCCCCTCTGGGGTGCGTGCTCAGTCCCCTCCTCCTGTGTTGGAGTCGTGGCCAAACACCATCATTAAGTTTGCCTACTACCGTTGTGTTGTCAGCAATCACTGACATCGATAAGCCTATAGGGAGGAAGTCAGAGACCTGGAAGTGTGGTGCCAGGACAACAACTTCTCCCTCAACGTGATCAAGACAAAGGAGATGATCGTGGACTAAAGGAAAAGGAGGGATTAGCACGCCCCTTTCTCATCGACAGGGCTGTAGTGGAGCAGGTTGAGAGCTTCAAGTTCCTTGGTGTTTACGCTGCTGCTACTTGATGTTTATTATCTAGGCAAAGTCACTTTACCCCTACCTACATGTACATATTACCTCGACTAACCTCTATCCCTGCACATTGACTCTGTACAGGTACCCCCTTTATATAGCCTCGGCATTGTTATCTTATTGTTGCTCTTTTATTTTTTACTTTGTTTATTTATGTGACAAATAACATTTTATTTTATTTTACTGTGCGGGACCTTTAATCCACTCAAACATCAGTAATACAAAACACAAACAAAAAACGCTCAGTCCTTCAAAATACACTCAGAGCCCTACTCAGATCTGGTGACATGAGAGGACGGAACTGCTGCTCCAGTCAGCAAGCCATACGTCCTTCATTCCCAAGAAGCGTTCAGCTGCAGATACAATGATTATTGATCTTTCCACTCCTGCAGTGCGGGTTATCGACATAGCAATAAATGCCAAACGATCTACTTTCTTCACAACACGGGTATCTGGATCCTGTATCTTGTGAACGGCACCCATATCACTAGACTGTGGTGTCTCCAGGACAACCAAACCACTAGAACATCTCTTATCCTAGCCATCTCTGCCTCCTTCACCCTTACAGAACATTCAGAGAAGTCATGTGCATGCTTCCCACCACAATTGCGACATCCAACGTCATCATCTTCCGCAGGAAAAATAATCAGTCAAGCCATGCTCTCTGCAAACACTTGACACAATGTCATGCCCAAATGGTTTGCAGTTGGAACACTGCAGTAACCTGGGGACAAATGCCCTCACATGGTAACTTACATATCCCATCTTGACATGTGTAGGGAGCGGCTCCACATCAAAAACTGTAACACAGACCTGCTCTTTATCTTCTTTTCATTGAACATAATCGTCAAGCCCCAACTACTTCAGAAATGTTCATTCTTCTCAGCCCGAACTTCCACAAATACTCCAGAAATAACACCCTTGATCGGTGCCCTGCTCTGAAAATCGAAAGCAGTCACGTCTTTCTCCTTGATTCTGTGAGGCGCAATACACGCTCTGTTTGTTTTACCAAAGAAATCTACAAAATTCAACTCCTGGTCCCCCTCACAGATTCCACAGAACCCATCACTTTCTTCACCATCTTGGCAACATCAAAGCAGATCTCCCAGGTACATCTTCCCATCCTCAAACTGCACTCCTACTACAAAACTGGTAAGTAGTTGTGACATGAGGAGTATGCTAACTAGACAGCGTTTTAACTGGGATTTTAGCTCTCTTTATCCATGCTTTAGCGACTGTAGTCCATCCAGTATTTTCAGCACCCTCATTGTCATCTTTGCTAGCGCCATCAAATTCTAAGTCAGTATCCACTTCTGCCGTTCTCTCTCACACTGACAGATCCCAACATCTACCGTTGGAGTCATGAAACCCACAATAACATCTGCTAAATAGGTGTATGTGACCAATAACATTTCATTTTAATTGATTTGAGAAGGGTTAGCCTTGCACAGGTGAGAGTGATTAGTCAATCAGTGCATACTCTATAAACAGGTGTCAGAAGAAATTCTTAATCACTTTCTGAAGGTGAGTGTGTGGGCTGTAACTCAGTAGCCCATGGATTTGACTTGTTCTGTGATTGCAAGTTAGTCTTTGAAGTCCCTAAAGAAACTAGGCCTTTTCATCTCAACCTTTGTTTTTACGGCATTACGCAGAGAGGGAAGGTCCGGGTTATTGTTAAAGTACCTGGTCACTTTTGTACTGATCAGTTACGTGGAGACATATTTTATTGAGGGATAAATATTCTGTCTCTTCCTCACCTGTCTTTCAGATGCTTCACCTGACAAAAGGATGTGTGGGGTGCTTGCTTTCCAGGCGAGCAGTTTTGGCACTGACCAACAGTGGTGCAAGGATGTCAAGCCATGACCACCACGGTAATCATTGACGTTGAACTGCATGCATAATTGTCTGCTGGAAAAATTGATTGAATACATTTGAAAAAATATATTACGTCATTACACAGCCCAGTTCAGGTCTCTCCAAACCTGTCCCTGGAGAGCTACCCTGGTGTAAGTTTTCACTCCAACCCCAGTTGTAACAAACTTGATAAAGTTTATCAATCTGCTAATTATTAGAATCAGGTGTGCTCGATTAGGGTTGGTGAGCCTTGGTTTTGTGTAGACCTTTTAATTCAAGCTAGGCACATTTGAAATGGCATGGCTTGCTGTGCCATTGCATTTACGATCAGCAGATGGTGGTGTTGACTTTCAAGTACTGAATGGTGCTACAAGCACAAATACCTGTGGTCTTCACCGCAAACTCTCCCACACGTACTTTATATCAACGATGTGTCCCATCTCCTGTACTGTAGAGGTCTCCAACAACTTGGACATGTCCCAGCCAATGTACTCGGATCGTCTGGATATCCCTCTGCCAGACAGACCATGGAAGGATGTCCTCGACTCTACGGATAAGAACCTGAAACAGAAGGAGAAGGGTCCCTGGACTGCGCTGTCCAAGGAGGAGAAAATTGCCTGTAAGCCCCTCATTCCTTATGTCAGAGCCTTTAATCCTGCTATTCTTAATATTTCTCCTTCTGTATCCCAGTGTACAGGCTGAAGTTCAACCTCACCTATCCTGAGATGAAGAGGCCGTCCCATGAGTGGAAAACTGTGATTGGTGGGATGTTCATAGTCTTTGGCATCACTGGTCTGGTGGTCTTTTGGCAGTGCCACTATGGTAAGACTTAATTAAAGGGTATTAACATTTGGCGCATGCTCTCCAGATGCCTCATTCCTTCAACCTTATGCCATGTCTAAACTATTTTATGCTACTGCATTTCTCATGGTTGATTGTGAAACTTCCTCAAGCCATTATCACATGGATGGGCAATTGTTCAGTCCTTAAACTTGCTGTTCTTTTTCTCCTTTGTGCGTCCCACAGTGTACCCACCCCAACCTCCTACCTTTGATGAGGAGTGGCAGGCTAAGCAGCTCCAGAGAATGCTGGATATGCGGACCAACCCAGTCGAGGGCCTCTCTTCCCAGTGGGACTACAAGAACAAACAATGGAAGTAAAGGAAGGGAATAGACCGCTGCTGGAAGGAGGAATGGTTCAACTTGACACCTTGAGCCTCTGTTCAGCTGCCATAATGGCAATCCATCCATTCTCTTACGGTTTAAGTAATAAATGACTAAACTAGTTTCCTTCTCTCTCCATCTGAGAAAATAACAGTATATTATGGGCTGCTTGTCCTCAACCTAATTTATGCTTTAGTGTTCCTGTGGTCGTCTGTCTGTTTTGGCCGTAAGTGAATGTGTCAGGACCAACAACAAAAAAACAGCCTACATTTGTTTTATCCCCTTGCTGAAACTCGAGGAATTTCTACTCAAATGGTCAACTGTTCAAAGTATCACTGTGTACACATCAAATCCTTGTGCCTTTGTTTTCCTTTCCTAATATCAGTTAACATTGCAAAGAATGTTAGTTTTGTAGAAATAAAGTCAGTGTTCTCCATGTTCCAGATGGGTCTTTATTAGTTTCATGTAATCTACACATTACATTGGAATTGTGACAGACCATTCATGTTCCCTCCTTTAAGCCATAGGTATCAAATTCATTCCAGAGGGCTGAGTGTCTGAGTTTTTGCACTTCCCTTGTCCTTGATTGAGGCATTAAGCTCACTAATTAATGAACTCTGCACACCTGGAGCATAATTGAAAGGAAAATCCTACAGACAATTGACCCGCCATGGAATGAGCTTGACACCTATCAAATGGGGAAATAACTATTTCAGCAGTTAAAACACAAATACAAAGGATACATTTAAACAGACAGCCCCAATTCAGAACATGTGATTGGAAAAAAATATAAATTAGGCTGCTTGTGTAAATGCAGCCATATACAAAGATGGAATTTCAGGCCATTGGAAGAGACACTATACTTTCCCCTAAATATCTTAACATTTCAAAGTCACTTTTCTTAAATATGTTACTAAGCTATGATACTATTCTAAATCATTGTTTTAAATAACTAGTATACATAGTGTGTCAATGCGGTTTAGATTCCTTGTCCATTCCACACGCATGCACACAATCTCACATAAGTGGAGGGAACTTCTTCACATAACAAAAAGGTAACATTGGAGAAAGCCTGCGAGCAGCTTGTGGGGCACACTAGAAAAATATACTGTATTGGAATGTATCAAATCAGATCTGTGATGAAATGGTGTGTTCATCAGTTGGGGAACATTTATCTAAAAGTAGCATTTAGTCATAGGTAAAGTGAAAGCCTGATTATTTTTCAGTCAGACGAGCATCAAGACCCTAAGCAGGATAGCATACCTGAACACATGCTCCACATCAGACTCATCTAAATACCCTGTAGGGCACTATGTCAGAGGCTTTGTCTGATATAATGGAGGTTAATGGCAGGCAGAAATGTTTCCTAATGAAACCAGTTATTCATTGCCAATAGAGAAAAGCAGACAACTGTGACATGTACTTTTAAATGTTCTGTCACCAATATTTTGCAGGAAATGCATAGAAAACATGGGCTGAATAAACTCAGAACTTTGACAAAACACAGCATAGGAAAAATGGTTGCGCCTTCAGTCCAAACATAGCTCTGCTACACTTTTTAAATGAAATGTGGGAAAAACACTGCAAGTGTGAGAGCATCAATCCAGCTTTGAAACAGGAAACAGCTGCAAACAGGAGCCCCTGGCTGGTGTGAGTCTGGACTGTGTTTACAACTGTACCTGCTACACAAGAGGACCCCCTATGTCCCTAGGGCTCCGTTCCCTGAAGCAGAGATCGGTTAGAATGTGAGTATAGATGGGTTGCACCCATCTCGCCTCACCTAACTGTCAGCTCAGGAGCGTGACACCATAAAAATCGGCAGACGACAACCACCTCCTGACTGTTTAAAGATGTTTGGAAACTAAGGAATGGTTTTCCCCTGTCTCTGACTAGGTTTGACAGGAGATGTGCTCTGAACAGCAGGTGGGCCTGTGTTGAGTGACGCACGCCCTCAGCTGCGGTGACAGGGAGAACAGAAATGAATGTGCCACTGTGTGGAAACGAAGGCACGGAGACAGAGGTGGCAGGTTGAATGGGTCCCGCCCTGAAGCTTGCCTGCCAACAGTTTCTCATGTCTCAAGAGCTATATGCACGTTAGAAGTCTAACGGCTCTGTTAACCCACTAAATAGCTTTTCTGCTTCATTCGACGATCTTATTAGTGAAACAAATCATTAGGCGGTGTTGCAAGTCGTAAATACTGAACAATCTTTTCCTCCATTATAATAAGAAAACAACCTTTGTACCAACAGCTGCTAGAATAAATACTCCTCTTCATCACTGGCTCTTGGTTTGTTGTGCACCTTGTGTTTTCTGTCTAGCCAGGGCGGTGTGTGTGTCAGGTACGCATTTACCACCATCAGGACAGGAAATTATCACATGGGTTTTAATGGTTTAAAAAAAAAAACAATACACAAACCAATGAACACACATGGAAAACTATCACCTCATTCATTACAGGCCAATGCGCCTGACGTGGCGCACTAGAGTCAAGATCGAAAACTGTCTCAATCACTTGTTACACTTACAACTTGGAGATGAAAAAAAATAATATTTACAATTAACACATTGAGCTAGTGAGTGTGATATTGGCTGTCTTTTGGCTAGGTTGTTTGGAGTGCACTGCATCTACAAAGCAGCCATGTCAAAACTACACTGAGGTGGACAGATGTTGATTTTCAGTGCCATTTCCCCCCCTTTTACAGGTGGCAAGTTTTTTGGGGGTTAGAGACCATCAACAAGACTAACCTCAGAGATGGGGCTAGTAAATCCCCATCAGCACAGACTTGCCTATAGATGGAGCACATCATGCAAAATGAAAGTCAATTTGTAAAACCAAATGAATACAGCAAATTGGAGAAGACACAGGAAAGAGTAAAAAGGAAACTGAGGAACATTTGGTCCAAGACAGTTCTATCCGCCTCCATTTTCTTGTGTTTTAGGGTGTTGCAGGGAGGTGTTTGATGAGGGTAACATTATAGTGACCATCACTCTTTAATCTCAACAGTCAACAGTCAGAGAGACCTCAGTGCATTGTGGGATATAAGGTTAAACCGTAAACATGTCCTTTCTTGGCAAATAAAGGAGAAATACGAAAGTAAAAAAGTTCCTTCATTCCCCCCCCTACAAGATGGCGTCTGTGCTTGTCGATCTCACAGGCGTTTCTGAGCAATGAGTGACCCTACGATGACTCCTGTAACCAGTGTCATCCCCGCAAGCAACCACTTCTTAAAGCTCTCCTGAGACTTCCTGCTCTCAGCTGCAGCGTCCTTCCCAAAGATCTCTGCAAACCGGTCCTGGAGACAAGAGAGAGGGTGTTAGATTTTCAGTTTTAGATCCCCAACAGCCAATGGCTTTAGCTAATTTGACACATAAAAAAATACATTAGACAAAAATACTTCACAATTTACATTTTAAAAAACAGACTTACATTACTACATCTACCTTAACTAGGTCAGATATAACAGGGTAGCAGTGTTGTGCTTTGTTTTGCTTGAGTAATTTGAGATGGGTTCCATGTGATCATAGCTCAATACAATACTGTGCATGGCCTTGAATTCATTCTGGATTTGGGGACTGTGAAGAGTCCCCTAGTGGCAAGTCTGGTGGGGTAAGTACACACACACACACACACACAAAAATAAATAAAAAAAGGAAGTAACCCTTCAAATTAGTGGATTCTGCTATTTCAGTCACACCCGTTGCTGACAGGTGTATACAATTGAGTATACAGCCATGTCCTCTCCATAGACAAACATTGGCAGTAGAATGGCCTTACAGAAGAGCTGTGACTTTCAATGTGGCACTGTCATAGGATGCCACCTTTCCAAAAAGTCAATTCGTCAAATTTCGTTTAAAGTTTGTGGTAGATCATTAGTAAAAATAGAACAATAAAGCGCCAAGACCGCTGCCTTGCGGATTACCACACTTTATATTTTACATTAGAGAAGCTTCCATTAGTCACTGGACTTTATTCTGATAACTGTTCCAAATGTCTGAACTGAATTTGGTAAAAGGGCTTTTATGTACTCTGCGCCATCGTCTTGGAACACCTTACAAAAATACTTTTAAACTGGAAGAACTTGTCCCGATTGGTGTTTTTAAATCACTGATGAAGGATTGAGGCTGATTCCCTGACCTGTCAATGTTTTTAATTTGCTGTTTTATACTCTTGTGAATTCAATGGTTTTTACTAGATTTTACTTGTAGTTTTTCATGTTGTCTGTCTAATTTTTTTGTAATGACTCGGTGCTGCCCATCTTGGCCAGGGCGCTCTTGAAAAATAGATTTTAATCTCAATGAGCCCTTACTGGTTAAATAAAAGGTTAAATAAAAAATGTTTACTTCTTGGTGACATCCGGATGAAATGCATGCCCAAATTCAACTGCCTGCTACTCATCCCCAGAAGATAAGATATGCATATTATTAATATATTTGGATAGAATACACTCTGAAGTTTCAAAAAAACTGTTTGAATCATGTCTGAGTATAACAGAACTTATTTAGCAGGCAAAACCCCGAGGACAAACCATTCAGATTTTTTTGTTTGTTGAGGTCACTCTTTGAGGTCACTTCAAATGGGGTTTCATTGGGAATCCTGATTTCTAAGGGACCTTCTTGCAGTTCCTATCGCTTCCACTGGATGTCAACAGTCTTTAGAAATTGGTTGAGGTTATTCCTTTGTGTAATGAAGAAGTACGGCCATCTTGAACGAGGGTCACTTGAAGTGTACTGTTAGATAGAGGCGCGTGACCAGAAAGCATGCTTCAGTTTGTTTTCTTCCTGTTTTGAACACAGATCATCCAGTCTTCAATTTTATTGATTATTTACGTAAAAAAAATACCCAAAGTTGTATTACAAAAGTAGTTTGAAATGTTTTGGCAAAGTTTACAGGTAACTTTTGAGATATTTTGTAGTCACGTTGAGCAAGTTGGAACCGGTGTTTTTCTGGATCAAACGCGCCAAAAAAAAAAAAAAAAGTCATTTTGGAGATATATATATATATATATAGACGGAATTATTCGAACAAAAAAAAGACCATATTGGAGTGCCAACAAAAGAAGCTCGTCAAAGGTAAGGCATGAATTATATTTTTATTTCGGCGTTTTGTGTCGCGCCTGTAGGGTTGAAATATGGTTCCTCTCTTTGTTTACTGAGGTGCTATCCTCAGATAATAGCATCGTTTGCTTTCGACGAAAAGCCTTTTTGAAATCTGACATGTTGGCTGGATTCACAACAAGTGTAGCTTTGTTGTGAATCCAGCCAACATGTCAGATTTCAAAAAGGCTTTTTGTCGAAAGCAAACAATGCTATTATCTGAGGATAGCACCTCAGTTAAATTACTATAAAATTCAGACTTATTTGAATTTGTCT
This sequence comes from Oncorhynchus mykiss, assembly GCF_057628025.1. Lineage (NCBI taxonomy): Eukaryota > Metazoa > Chordata > Actinopteri > Salmoniformes > Salmonidae > Oncorhynchus > Oncorhynchus mykiss. The sequence continues at coordinate 53,501,338 of NC_143030.1, forward strand.
CTCTGCATTTTCCCTGGCTTCTGGCCAGGTGGGACGCTACATATCCCAGAGAGGTTAAAGACACTGTTCTATTGGACAGAAAGCGCTCAACCTATTATATTGCAGAGAATGTAAAGCCATAACACATCCGTTTTTCCAATAACAGATTATTTTCAATAAGATCAAAGGCTGCACTGAAGCATTGGATCTGGTCAAATGATCAATTTGAGTGACAGCTAGCAAGATGCGCAATGATGTGGTGCCCATATGTGACGTAGTATGCAATTTTCAGGGACCACTGGCTCCTGAGTGCCATTTCCAGAACTACTACAAAAGTACCGGAGAGTCGCTTTAATAAGGTGCATGTCAAGAACTGGAAGAAACCTTGTTAATGCATCAAGTGCAGCGTCTGAAAGCTCATTACACACATCAGACCAAATCATTTAAACATCTTCAACATTGGAGTCACCACAAAACCTCTTGATCTCATACACTATTTTGAGACACAGCCTTTGGAACTTTGGCTTTTCTAAATATAGCAACTATGGGTCTGGATACAGCACTATAAAAAAGTTCTACAGCATTAGTAAAAATGTGATCAATACATGTAGAGGATATAGTTCCTGTAGTATTTGTAAACACCCTGGTAGGTTGATTAATAACCTGAACCAGATTACAGGCACTGGCAATCAGTGAGAAGCTTCCTCTTGAGCAGACAGCTTGATGAAAACCAGTCTATATGCAGGTCATGTTAACATCATATACACTATCAAGCATTGCACACATTATCCAGATATTGACTGTTAGCACTTTTTATTTTATTTATTTATTCGTTATTTTACCAGGTAAGTTGACTGAGAACACGTTCTCATTTGCAGCAACGACCTGGGGAATAGTTACAGGAGAGAGGGGGATTAATGAGCCAATTGTAAACTGGGGATTATTAGGTGACCGTGATGGTTTGAGGGCCAGATTGGGAATTTAGCCAGGACTCCAGGGTTAACACCCCTACTCTTACGATAAGTGCCATGTGATCTTTAGTGACCTCAGAGAGTCAGGACACCGGTTTAACGTCCCATCCGAAAGATGGCACCCTACACAGGGCAGCGTCCCCAATCACTGCCCTGGGGCATTGGGATATTCCTTTAGACCAGAGGAAAGAGTGCCTCCTACTGGCCCTCCAACACCACTTCCAGCAGCATCTGGTCTCCCATCCAGGAACTGACCAGGACCAACCCTGCTTAGCTTCAGAAGCAAGCCAGCCGTGGTATGCAGGGTGGCATGCACTTGGTAGCCTATAGCAAAATAAGAGGCTTTATATGAGGAAAGTGAACTTGCAACCATAACACTAACAGCATTAGACATGAGAGCCTCCCTAAAATCAACAGAATTAGGTGAAATTACACCCTTTACAATACAGTAATCTTAAAATCAGAGCCAAATCAGATTAGAAAGTAATCAGAATTAGTTGGCAAAGCTTAATAATGTGTGTCGAGACATTTTACAACCACACACAAAATCAATCCCCACCCCTCACACCCACAAGTGTCCCTACACCTCCAAGCTACAATAGTAAGGTACTAGCAAGAAGCAAATGGGCTGATGAGCAGGTGACATTTTCATCCATCATCGCTTCGATACGACAGACGAAAATATAAAATGTCACCGGCACTTCCACTATCACAAAACCTCCCCATGTCATTAATTTGAACTCCAGTAACCCCCAAGTGAATAACTTTCCTTGTTGACAATTTCACCACCATCGTGTCATCCTTAGCCCACCCCTTCCAGTAATTCATTCGAGAACAACCCAGAACACTGACATAACATTCTGCAGTTCTGGCTACAGCCACAAGAGGGAACAAGCGCACATTGGATGATTCATCCGCTTGTGTCTGGCACGGATGTTATGGCTGGCTGGGGTGGGTGCTGTAGTGCAGTGAATAGTGGACGGTCTTGACTGGGCAGTAAAATAAACTAAATCATTCTTAAACAAAACGGATTACTATAAATCAAATAGTTGACATTACTGAACATGCATATGGGGACTTAGAAGAGCCCAATCAGACACAGCCTCAAATAACGCAATCATTGGAGACATTCCAAACATGCTGATTTGATTAAAGATGTGTGGTGTGCGTCTGACACCCCGCTTCCTTCCGCTCTAACAGGGTGATACATCACTCCTCCTCCCTGCTGACTTCAACAATAAAGAAGAAAACTTAACAATGGAATATAGGAAGAGGGAAGCACAGAAACAGCAGGAGAGAGCCAAGACGGCCATGTTTGTGTGTATACATATGTAGTGGCAGGTAGCCTAGCGATTAAGAATGTTGGGCCAGTAAGCGAAAGGTCACTGGTTCGAAACCCGAGTCGACAAGGTGAAAACACTGTTGATGTGCCCTTGAGCATGGCACTTAAACCCAATGGCTCCTGTAAGTTGCTCTAGAAAAAAAGTATACTATAATGAATGCACGCATGTGTGGGAGTATGGTAAAGGGCTTCTGAAGAACCGAGAGATTGATTTCTTAGGAGAGGCCGTTTCGGAGAAAAAGGAGTGGGTGCGGTGACATGTCGGGGGCAGATAACAGAGCAATAGAGACGGAGAATCATTTATCAGGCACAGAGAGTTAACCAAACGCTAAAAATGACCAGTCTTGAGGACCTTCAGCTAGCACTGCCAGACAGACAATACTGCAGGGCTACAGATACAAACATACTCCCATGAATACTGTCAATTACACCCAAAGTGTTCACATTCATCACTGCACACTTGACTAATTGATTCCGGTGGAAACACTTGTGAAAAAAAACAACCAGGGCCAGACTAAGTTACTGTAGGCGTGTCGTGTGTCTGTGTGCGACTAGATTCTAAAAGGAATGTCAACATGTAACTAGCACAGGACCCAGCAGCACTTAACAAGAGGTGAAGCCATGGAGAGTATCGCTCCCTGTGAGAACTCCTTGAAGAGGTATGGGAGGAATGTTGTGGGTGTAGAGAATAAAGATTGCAGTTTGTGATTACGATAAGGCATGTTAGAGTACAGAGACTATTAGTGACAGGTGGAATCGAACGTCATTTTTTTCATGAAACATACTAGATTTCACTTCACCTCTCCCGAATAGCTACTTGTCCCTTTCTCCCTATTTTTCTACCATACCATCTATGCATCTTTGTTTGTCTTGCACAATGGAGCAATAGTACCACACTGCTCCCTGCCATCCATCATCATGGCAGCAACATACTCAACCCTGTAGTCATCAGTGCTTATCGATCTCTGAAGCGCATTGTACCTGCCCAGGGATGCCTGTAACACACACACAAAATTGAATCTATATAGGCCTACTGTATAAACACTTTCCTAGTGAACTGGGTTTTGAAAAGGCCTACATGTTAAATTACAAGCAGTAAATCACACTGACACATTGTAATATTTATGTGTACGTGTTTGACTGGTTCAGTCTCAGTCACTACTGCAAGGTAGCTAAGCCTAAACGTGCTTGCTCTCTCCATAAAGACTTTTCCACCTATTCCCCAGAGATGTTAAGTGCTAAGCAGCACCTGTTCCCCAGAGATGCTATGTGCTAAGCAGCAGCCATTCTAAAATGTGTTTTCCAACTTCAGGTTCTCTCGGTGTTTTTCAACCATTAGCTGAAGAAAGAAAAAGGGGGCGGGGGGGGGGGAAAGATTGAGAAGGGTTTGTGGGACAGAGGAAAAGCAAGATTTCATTTGAATGTTGCCATGGTTACCAGAGAGCAGCTGATCGGTGTGCTCAGATCTGATAGATTGCCCAAGACTAGATTCCTGAGAGGACAGAACATTAAGGCAATCAACACCGGCCCCTGAGTTTGTAATCGGTTACTTCACTGTTGCACCACCATCATGACCTGTAACCATGTCTCCATGGTGAAACACTGTCCACTAGATTAGTCAGACTACTTAAATTGTTTTAATGAAATTGGTTACTTTAGAGACTTGAAGCAATATTTGGACTCTAAACCGAAGTGTTTCTCTCCATAATAGAGCAATAAATTCACCAGAGAAAGGCTGAATTGGCCAGAGCCTCTCAAACAACTCAGCAGCAGCTGATCTGGTCAGGTCTCTTTCAATAGAAGTGTCAGTCTGGCAAGCAGAAGGGATAAACGGCAGCAGGACATGGTTGCTAAAGAATTAAAACAATGCTAAAGGGGAGCGTTCCATTCAAATGCAGAAAGTAACCCAGAAGGTTCAACTACTTCTGTGAACTCCAGAATACTGGCATGGCCCTGGGAGGCCTCTGAATAGAAAAAAAAAGCTTTAAACCAGCCCAACGAAAGACCATGGAGGGTTGCAAAACCTATTGGTCACACTGGCCGGATGTCCTGTCAAATGCTGCATTCTTCAGTGATTGGGCTGGAGATCTGAATTGAAACCACTACTTGAGTAATGAGTACATCGCCTCATAAGAAGGACATGTTTTGAATTTCCTCTGACCTTTGACGAGTCATAACGAACGAAGTCTCTCTGTGACCCAGTTGTGTGACCGTAGACAGGGTGCTGGTTACAATCAAGAGCTGAGGGGGGATTTTAACATAAGAGGATGACAGTGTAAAGAAGAAGCCGTCACTAGACTGGCTATAGTCTAGTCCAAAGCGATTCCTGCTCAACTCTTCCTGCTTATTGCAACACACAGGACATGTTGTGCTTCTGGTGCAAAAGTACAATTCCATATCACATCAGAGTTGTTTTTTGAGTAACCGTGGCGTTTTAGGACATTTGAGGTTATCTTGCTTCTGGCCAAATATGGTGAACGGAATATGCTCATATTGACCACAGTTTGACCCTTTATCTGCCATCATGTGATGCTGCATTGACGCATACAGGGCTAAACTAGACTAGAGTTGAGGCACCGCTCCCATCCTCAGAAAACAACTCACCATGGCTGTCGGCAGATCATCATAATTAGCTATGAGGACTGGCAGACAGTCATCCTCCAGAGAGTGTGAGAGTCGGGCTTTGTGCCAAACCATGGGGCACTGCAGTGGGGGGGGGGTGGTTAATAAACCAGGCAAGTCCCCGGGGCTAGGTTCTGTTCTGCCTTTAACTTTGCCTGCTCAAGGAGAACACCATCTAGCTATAAAGACTGGTGTCTGATTAAACACAAGAGTCCACACTAAGCAACTCTGCCATTCATGCCCCTTTAATTAAAACACCCACGCAAGGGTGAAGTTAGAGACAACAATACTTTAGCTAGGATGTGGTCTGGTAAGGAGGTAAATAGGGATCAAGGAACTTGAACCCAGATGAGGTCCTATGGTGACATCCCAGGTGGCTGTTACAGTTACTGCAGGTTCTACACATGACGGAGCTGGCATTGAGGGTCTGACCCCTTTCTCTTCTTCTAATGGGTTTCTGTATCTATGTCCCTGCTGATCCATCCGGAGGTGAATCCATGAATTAAAGAGGAGATTAATGAGTCAGGACATTCAGGCTCAGACACCAATCTGTTCCCCTTCTCACTGGGTCTCACCAGCAGCGCAGCCCCCATTCTGTCACCACTGCACTCTGTACAGTCTAGGAAAAAAAGGGACCACAGCCGCCACACAGAGAAATTTGTCACCAACAGTGCCACAAACTTGAACCCCCCCCCCAAAAAAAAAATTTGCCCTCACTAACACCCCTTACAAAAAGCGGCAAAGACCTACCATCTGTCTGAGAGAGAAAAAGAGGGGGAGAAAAGAAGAGAACATGAGTGTATGCCAGAGGAAGAGATTAATGAGATAGTGAGGGGAGCAGTGAGGGGAGCAATAAGGGCAGGAGCGGAAAGAAAAGAAAATAAATCATTCTACAATATGGCTTTGTTGTTATTACCTTGTTATTCGACTGGTTGGCAATGATCATGATGATAATAGTCAGCTTTATCATCATTACAGTGCCATCAGATTCTGTCATAGTTGCTGGGCACCATTATCACCATCTGTCAGTTTCATACATCACAGCTACCACACTAATCCCATAATCTGATATCAGTTATGAGAAGAGAGCGAGAGAAGAACATGCTAAAGAGAGGGGTTAGATGTAGCCTATACAGTCAAATAAAGCAGCAAATAATTGAAATAGCAAAAGACAGATACTCAGAGGGACAGAGAGGCAGATATTCAGAGAGGCAGAGAAAGGGAGAAAATGAGGGAAGGAGAGAGAATGAGGGAGGGGGGAAAAGAATTGCTCATGACCTGATTTTCCACACTAAGCCTGCTCAGAACTGGAGCAGAGAGAGCAGCAGCCAAGCAGGCCCGATGTTTCCACCAAGAGTGCACCAAAAAACAGACTACTGCTGCTCTAGTTCTATACAACTAACACACAGAAGACATTCATGGTGTCGCTGAGTCATTCTGGCCCCATCTCAGGTAGCTAACTAACGCTACTCAAAAAGTCCTGGTTGTATGTCTCCAGGGCCCAGCAGTAGCAACAGTAATGCATCTGCTGCCTGTAGCCCTATTAGCATGACGGTTGTACAGTAGGTTACATGATGCCCCAGACTCCGACTGCCAAACGCAGAAGACCTAGCCACCACCACCCTGCTGCACACAGACTGAGCCAGATCAGCACAGCTGGATGTCTGGAGCGCCATGCAGAATCAGATGCATGCAGCCATATTTAGAGCACAGTGATGGCTCATTGCTCAGTGTGGTGATGCTAAGCTTGATGGCGAGCTGTGTTGCAGCACTACTGGCTCACTTGGTGTACTTAAGGTCAGTCTTCCACATCGCTGGCTGATAGAAGCTATACATTGCCACCAGAAAGTATTTATACCCCTTGACTTATTCCACATGTTGTGGTACAGCCTGAATTCAAAATTGATTTCTACAACAAGCATAATGACAGATAAATCATGTTTTTAGAAAGTTCGGCAAATGTATTGAAAATGAAATACAGAAGTCTTATTTACATTACTTATTTACACCCGGAGTCAATACTTTGTAGAAGCACCTTTGGCAGCGATTACAGCTGTGAGTCTCTGGGTAAGTCTAACAGCTTTCCACACCTGGATTGTGCAACAATTGCTAATTTTTTTCAAAATTCTTCAAGCTATTTCAATTTGGTTGTTGATCATTGATAGACAACCACTTTCAGGTCTTGCCTGAAAGTGATTTTCAAAAAGATTTCAGTAAAAACTTTAACTCAGCCACCCAAGAAGATTCAATGTTGTCTTGTTAAGCAACCCCAGTGTAGATTTGGCCTTGTTTTAGGTTATTGTCCTGCTGACAGGTGAATTAATCTCCCATTGTCTTATGGAAAGCATACTGAACAAGGTTTAGGATTTTGCCTGTGCTTAGCTCTATTCAGTTTATTTATCCTGAAAAACTCTCCAGACCGGCACGATTACAAACAAGCATACCCATAACATGATGCAGCCACCACTATGCTCCTGTGCGCCAATCTAAGTTGCATAATAAAATAAATGACCATCAAAATCCACCAGTTTTAGCTAGAAATCTTTTTTTTTGTTGCAAGGCTGCATCTCAAATCCACCAAGGTGGCCGAGCTACAGCGGTGTTTGTCAGACCATGATAAATCCTGAGAAAAAAAAAGGTAGCGTCCAAACGTTTGGGGCTACAAACTAATATGACTACTATGGAAAGATGAGATGCTCACAAACACGATGGGTTGTTCCGTTTGGTCTACGACCCCCAAAAGTGTCACAGGTCGCATCGGAAGTTGGTATCACTGATGTGCCAACTGTCTGTAGCATTCGAACTGTTTGAGCTACAAACTAATATGACCCCACAATGGAAATGGGAGATTCTCACAAACATAGTGTTCTCCTTTTTGCTCTAAATGGAGATGTGGAGGTAGTTGTTTGCTCTTTAAAAAATGAATTGATCTCATTTTGCACTTTATTAATTTGTAAAAACTCGTCATCATTTTGCTGTCGCGACTGAAGAAGACAGAATGTGAAAGACACAGCAGATGAACTACAGAAGATTTGAACTGAAGCATGGTCGCCGACTATCACCTCTTGGGCGCAGGACAAGGTGGCTGAATGGTTTTGGCGATGGGACTGCAAATCTATTTTGATATGCACTTGTTGGTTCAACGTCGCACAACATTTATTATTTTAGATAACCTGCAGAATGTAGGAGCAATTTTGACTTCCAAGTACAACGATAATGATTCAAATGTAATACACTTGAAATGACATCCAGCCCCTAAAACAAATGAATTCCTCAGGCTCTGCATTGGCCGGGAATCGAACCTGGGTCAACTGCTTGGAAGGCAACTATGCTCACCACTATACCACCAATGCTATGTGCAGCTCAGTAGCAACATTGAGACATCGACTCATAATTTGACCGTCATTTTGGTGGAAAGTGATAATTCACTTTCACGGTTTAGGTGTATGATTATGGCTTAGGTTGCGAGAGGTCCCTGGTTAAAAAATCTATCATTTTAATTACTACAGGTTACCTTCAGATTAGTCCCGTGACACTTGTTGGGAACGTCGGGCAAAACGGAGAACATTGCGACAAGTGGGGTCACATTAGTTTGTAGCCCAAGATTTTGGATTCTACAAACAGAACTTGGCACATAGACGGTTGTGACTTCAGACGAGTCTCCTGACACTTGTTTAGAATACCACCGTGTTCGTGAGGGTCTCCTCATTGCAGAGAGTGGTCATATGAATTTGTAGGTCAAACGGTTCGGAAGCTAGAGATGTTTTTGTGAGAAGACCGATTATAGGTATTGTCTCATGGTTTGTCAAAAACCGATCTAGGTCCACCATCTTTCACTGCAGATATGGAGGGGTAACATAATTGTGGTAAAAAGTCAAGGGGTGTGCATTCTTTCTAAAAGGCACTGTAAAGCGAGGGGAGTTGCCGCTAAATGGACGGCACAATTAGGCAAGACCTCATTACGCAGACACAAACTAACACATACGAAGTCAGACCAGAGATCCACTGTTGTCAACACAACCATCTGCACGGAATGTATTGACCCTTTGACATTTTCCACATTATTACATTACAGCCTTGTTCTAAAATTTTATTTTTTTCTCATCAATCTACCCACAATGACAAAGTAAAAACAGGTTTTTAAAAATATTTGCAAATGAGTTCAAAATAAAAAACAGAAATACCTTATTTACATAACTATTCAGACCCTTTGCTATTAGACTCGAAATTGACCTCAGGTGCAGCCTGTTTCCATTGATCATCCTTGATGTTTCGACAACTTGATTGGAGTCCACCTGCAGTAAATTCAATTGATTGGACATGATTTGCAAAGGCACATACCTGTCTATATAAAGGTCCCACAGTTGACAGTGCATGTCAGAGTAAAAACCAAGCCTCGAGGTCGAAGGAATTGTCCTTAGAGCTCAGAGACACAGATCTGGGGAAGGGTACCAAAAACATTTCTGCAACATTGAAGGTCCTCAAGAACAGTGGCCTCCATCATTCTTAAACGGAATAAGTTTGGAACCACCAAGACTTTTCCTAGAGCTGGCCGCCCGGCCAAACTGAGCAATCGGGGGAGAAGGGCCATGGTCAGGGAGGTGACCTAGAACCCGATGGTCACTGACAGAGCTCCAGAGTTCCTCTGTGGAGATGGTAGAACCTTCCAGAAGGACAACCATCTTTGCAGCACTCCAATCAGGCCTTTATGGTAGTGGCCAGACCGAAGCCACTCCTCAGTAAAAAAAAGGCACATGATATTGGAATTTGCCAAAAGGTACCTAACGACTCTCAGACCATGAGAAACAAGATTCTCTGGTCTGATGAAACCCAGATTTACCGCTTTGGCCTGAATGCCAAGTGTCATGTCTGGAGGAAACCTGGCACCATCCCTACAGTGAAGCATGGGGCGGCAGGGTAGCCTAGTGGTTAGAGCGTTGGACTAGTAACCGGAAGGTTGCAAGTTCAAATCCCCGAGCTGACTAGGTACAAATCTGTCGTTCTGCCCCTGAACAGGCAGTTAACCCACTGTTCCTAGGCCGTCATTGAAAATAAGAATTTGTTCTTAACTGACTTGCCTAGTTAAATAAAGGTAAAAAAATAAATGGCGGTGACAGCATCATGTTATGGGGATGTTTTTCAGTGACAGGGACTGGGAGACTAGTCAGGGTCGAGGGAAAGATATACGGAGCAAAGTACAGAGAAATCCTTGATGAAAACCTGCTCCAGAGCACTAAGGACCTCAGACTGGGGTGACCTTCCAACAGGACAACAACTATATGCACACAGCCAAGACAACACAAGAGTGGCTTCAGGACAAGTCTCAGAATGACCTTGAATGGGCCAGCCATAGCCCGGACCTGAAACCGATCGAAAATCTCTGGAGAGCTGAACAGCTGTGCAGCGACGCTCCCCATCCAACCTGACAGCTTGAGAGGCTCTACAGAGAAGAATGGAAAAAACGCCCCCTTGGGTGTGCCAAGCTTGTCGCGTCATACTCAAAGCTGTAGTCGCTGTCAAAGGTGCTTCAATAAAGTACTGAGTACAAGTACTGAGTAAATGTTAAAGTTATTACACATTTATAAAAATCTGCCTTTGCTTTGTCATTATTGTGTAGATTGATGAGGGAAAAAAACAATTTAATACATTTTAGAATAAGGCTGTAACGTAACAAAATGTGAAAGAAAACAAGGGGTCTGATTACTTTCCCAATGCACTGGATCCCTAGACACTGATAAGTGTCTTGTACCCTGGCTGCATCCTGCAATCCCATCCAGTCTGTAGCATACAGGTGATGGTGGCTGGATCCCCGTCCAACCCCGGAGGAGTGCCCAACCTTGGGCACTCCTCTGTATGAAGGTGAGTTGAGCGGAGCCCCCCCCCATCCGCTCCCCCTACAATCCCGGTGCAATGGATTGGCCCAGTCTCTCCTCCTCCCCTCAGCATCAAACCTACTGCCTTAGACTGATGGTTCTGTGACAAGGTTGAGGGAGACGGAATCACACCATCTGTTTACTGCCATTTTCACTCAGTCACTGACACACCATCACTCACACTGAACATCAACACAAAATACATGGATGGAAGACTGAACACACAAGGAAACAATTTATACTCAACATAAAACACACAGGCTTGGGAAAAATAAGTGTGTACACAGATAATGGGGGTTGTTGTTTTTGAGCACACAATACTGTTACCATTGAACAACTACAAACAAGGCTGTGAGTATTCTGTGCACTGTGGTTAGAGAAACAGAGACAAAGTCCAGATCTACAATCTATTGATGACAATGACTGTCACTATGCGTTTACATAGAGCATAGTGACAGTCATTATGACTGCACGTCACACTTTACCTGTGTGTGTGTGGGGGGGAGGCTTTATCAGAGGCTTCATCTATCAGGGGAGAGGTGGGGGAGGATACAGTCAGCTGTGATTGGTGATCAAGTCAAACGGATCGAAAGAAATGGATGGATGAGGGAAAATAAGAACACAGGACCCTGGCGTGTTGTTGCCCTCGCCTGTCCTCCCTGAAACGTCTGCTAGTGTGTGGTGGTTGGGAAAGGAAGACAAGGGATGGAGGGAGGGAGGGTTGATAGGTCCCAGGGGTACGATCTCCTTGTCCTTTCGGGCAGTCAGACACTGGCAGGGAATAGGCGTGTTGTCTGTATCTGGGTATCCTATGTGCATTGGTAATGAGCACATGTGTGTTATTTTTAAAATGCCACTGGAGCAAATATGTGCTGCCTATAAAATGCCAACAGAAGGACAATGGCAAGAGCTCAGCTGTTCCAGAGTATATAAATAGGATATGAATACAGTCTGATGTAAGAGTAAAATATGGCTTGTATGATGTCATGTGTTAGGTAAAGGCTATGGTTGAGGTAAAGCACTTTCACAGGAGATTCATGAAGACCTCCGAGACAAAGGAGAAACGCATGAAATTGAATAGTTTCTCTATTTGCGTCCTCCCCCTCTTCCCAGTCCCAACTATCATTCTCAGAGCTGCTCTCTCCCACTGACATTCCAAATGAGTTATCCATTACAAGTCTGCCAGAGCAAGGTCCGAGCATAGCCCCCCCCCAAACAATATTTTTATTGTTATTGAATCCTTGGGGCAGAGAAATTTGCAGTAGTATAGATAATCTTGTGCTATTTTACACATTTTGCCATGAGTCAGATACATTTTAGAGCTAATCTACACATTGTCATAATACATTTCCTGTAATAAAATAAAGAGAACGTGTTCATTTGCTATATGGGGGCCTGTCTTTCAGGTGTACCCCTGCAGGGGGGTGTGCTACGCTAGTGTGGTCAGAACAAAGCATTTACCGAGCACATCCAGATACTATTTACCCATAATTGGTAATAGCCCAAACCCCCTCTGGCATTCGCTCTCCCAACAACCCGCACTTCCCTCCCTCCCTACATTGCCTGCCTACCCCACCACCTCTCCATCCCTCCTGTACAGGCAATATAGCAGTAGGCTACATTACATACACGTGTTTAGCAGATGTTATTGCAGGTGTAGCAAAATGATTGTGTTTCTAGCTCCAACAGTGCAGTAATATCTAACACACAATCTCAAGTAAAGGAAAGGAATGAAGAACATATAAATATTTGGACGAGCAATGTCAGAGCGGCATAGACTAAGATACAGTAGAATAGAATACAGTATATGAGATGATTAATGCAAAATATGTAACATTATTAAAGTGACTATTGTTCCGTTATTAAAGTGACCAGTGATTTCAAGTCTATGTATATAGGGCAGCAACCTCTAAGGTGCAGGATTGAGTAACCGGGTGGAAGCCGGCTAGTGATGGCTAGTAAACAGTCCGATGGCCTTGATAGAAGCTGTTTTTCAATCTCTCGGTCCCAGCTTGTTGTTGTTCTCTTGCTAGAACAAAAGACATACCGGCTGCGTTCACCCGAGCATGCTGTTCTATTTGTTGAATCGCCCTCCTCGTCAGTGGCCGACAACTTGACTGAGCTAATCAGAGCGCACAAACCTCCACGTGGGGGAGCCGACAGGAGTGACAAGAGGGCATTTTCCCACCTGCTTTTCATCAGAATTGTTCGAACTAAAACTGAATACCGCCCAAACCTACTAGCTAACGTTCGCTAAACAGTTTGCGTCGCCATTTGCCAGTCAGAACATCACTAGCTGTTCCATTGACTCTCGGCCGCGGTTTCATTCAAAAACAAATCATGTTACTAGCTACACTAGTAATCTAGTGGTGGCCATCTGCTAGTCTCAATATGGGCTTACTAGAAATTCTAGCTAGCTAGCAACAACATTAGCGCAGCTTGCTAGTTCGCCATCTACAGCAGGCACCAGCCAAACAGCTAAGGTACTGCCAACTTGTGGTCTGGAGTATTTTAACGAGGCTGATTGGCATACGATCTGTGCTATCATAGAACAAAAAGTTGACTGCCGACACTCCGGGCAGAGGTGCTAAGTACCTCACTGCAGTCAGTATCCTTGGTGTGTTTAAAGCTTAACACGTTTCCCTTTCACTCAATGAGGATTCCACCTCACTCCCTGTCCTTATTTCTCAATCTACTGACTCCTTCCATTCACTTTCAAAACCTCTTTCTTTCCTCTTAGTTCCCTTAATTTACACAAATAATTTTAAATGAGAGTCAGCAGGGACATTTGTGGTAACCAACCTTCTCAAATAGTATTGGAGTACCCGCTCTCTCTTATGACACAATCAGGTAATAGCTTCTCTATACATCCTACAGCTGCGTGTGTGTGTGTGTGTCTTTGTTCCTGAGGACAGGAACAAAGAGAATGTGTAGGTGGTTCAACAGGTTAGTGTGACAAGAGAAAAACCACATAAGAGAGTAAGATAGAAATAAGTAAATGAGTGGGCATTTGTTATCGGGAAATACAGGGTAATTTTTTTCCCTTCTCCCCCAGTAGTGCGGGGATGTCCCAGGTGCTACTCACAGAGACGAGTGTGTGTGTGTGTGCGTGTGAGATTGGTTTCTATGTCATGAAGAGAACACAGACAAATTCAAATCTCTCTTAGCTACTTTAGAGTAGTGTGCATTTTGTGACCAGTATGGAATGATGAATTGTGACTGTCCCTGTATAAGCGAGATCACATGAAGATAAACAGTATGTTAATGTATGCGTGTATGTACATAGGTGTATGGGTCTGAGTAATGCACGTTGTGATCACTTAGTATTGCATGGCTTGAAGGCAAAACAAACTGAAGTTCGGATGCGTGTGTGTGTCTACCAAACGACACACTTTGAGGAAATTACATCTGACTGAGGTGCTATTCCAACATCACAAGGAGAAGTGAAACCAAACTACTTGACTGGATCTGCTTGACTGAACACACTATTCCATTCAATATTCTGGCCATTCATGTCTTCAGCTCAGGGCAACATTCAACACCTGATGACAGCAAGAACAATGTTCAGATTAATTAAGGTGCTTGGGGGAAAGAGCTCAGGTGTAGAAAGGGACATGTGCTTGGGTGTTTTATCAGCATTAATTTCACAAACATTCATACAGCCTGGACTTTGTTTAAATAGAGAGCTTGAAAGTGATGAGTTACTATTCACTTTAAAAGCTTCTTGTGGTTTGAGGTATTTATTCTGGTGCTTGTAGGTGTGATGGCAGAATATGACAGATGCAGAGATGTGTGTCAGTCATCTGCCTGTTTTAAAATGATTTAAAATCAATTTCAGCTCTGCAAGCAATGGCCCCTACCAACACAATGTACCCAATCAAATGCCAGTTTTCATAAGACCTATCGTTTGAGACTGTTTCAACATTCTCTTCCCATTCCACACTCAATCATATGTCAGCCCACACAAAGAGAAAAGAGCTGATCTTAACAGTGTCCTCCTTCCATCCCATAACACACCCACCCACCAGGAACATGACAACCCCTCTCTTAGCTGACCCAAGAGAAAACACTGCTTTCATCTGCAGGCAGCTGGCACAGAACAGAGGAGAAAGTGAAAAACAACCAGGGGAAAACAAAGGGCGATCTGTAAAGCCTAGCCTAAGCCTATACTTCATCCCACCCATGAAGACTTCGATCTCAGCCATAAGAGCTCACTTCAATTCAGCTGCAAACTCAATGAAGCTGATCAATGGCAAACACACCCCCCCCCCCCCCCCCCATCTTCTCTCTGGTTCTTTCTCCTTGGGTTCTCCTTGGCTGACAAAGCAGCCTCTCATATCAGAGGTCAGGCACCAGATACACACAGCTCACACAAACTGACATGATGCAACACACAGAGACAACGGGTGCTAATGTGCACAATCTGATCCTGTTATCAATGACCTCTGAAACTGATGCTTCAAAAACCCAGAGCTAAAAATTAACCCCTGCCCTATCCCCAAAACACATCTTTCAGTCATGACTCACCCATCCTCCTTGGCTCTGGATCCAGGGCTGAATGTGGTTGTCCAGGTATACAGTCATCCAGTCTGCAATCCGTCCCACTAGTGGGCTCATCTCCTTCTCCACACACTCTACACAGAGGGCCCCTCCGAAGGCAAACAGGCCCACCACACGTCCCCAGTTCACACCGTCACGGAAAACCTCATCCATCACGTTCTCGAAGCTCTGGTAGGCTGTGGCCGGCGTGATGTGCAGCTGGGAGGACAGGTCACTGAACGCTCTGGCATAACGCAGCTCAAACTCGTTGGCAGAGTCCCGCAATGCCTCTTTCACTGCGTCCAGGCCCATTGTCCGCTGAGGGGACGAGGGGGGAGACTGTCGCGGTGGAGTCCCAGGACTCGTCCCGTTCACTGTGCCGTTGGGGTGTGTCGTGACTGCCGCCCCCCCTTCCACCTGTCCCCCCTCATCCCCCTCAGTCCGACTGGGAGCTTCTGTGAGCCCAATGTGGTTGAAGGGGTAGTCTCTCTGTGATAGTTTATAGGTAATATAGTATACCACCAGTTCTCTGTTGTTGTAAGTCATAATTGGTTTCCTTGGGTTTCTTCTTTGCCCTCGGGTCTTGGTTTTACTTGCTAATGACACGCCCCTTCAGATCAGGCCTCTATTTTTTTTTCAAATCAGTGTCATTCTTTGTATTCAGAAAATGGATATCTTGAAGACAAAAAAAAAACAAGGCTGGTGTAATGGCTCAGACCCTGTGGTAAGAGAACAATGGAGATCTTAATGAACATAATTCATCACAATAAGCATAGGTGGGTTGGGGAGGAGGGAAGCTGTAGTGGGCAAATTTAGACCTCGACAGGTGGGGTCAAAGTGCATCGCTTTAATTGGGGATGAAACAGATGGCAATGTTTGTCATTACCTGCCTGCCCCCACAGACAACCTCCCTTTTCCCCATGGCTTTGGAACAGTCGTGACAGGGCATGGTGCTCTGACTTCCTACAGACTATTTTAAACAGCATTTATACCTTTATTTTACCAGGTAGGTTAATACACATTCTTATTTGCAAGAATAGCCAGTAATAAATAAATATATATATATTAGTATGAACACATAACAGTTAACCTAATGTTTCTGACTACAGGTTACTAAGTTAAGTATTAACAGTCATTAACTTATTTTCACAAGTAAACCTCAAACTAAGAACAAAAACAATTAAAAACATTTTTGTTGACAGGGTTGGAGAATAACCAATTACATGTAATCAGGTCCATATAACCTAATTAAACAAACAAACTAAACAGCTACATTACCAGCAAAACTACTGTATTCAGATAAAAGATACTTCAGAAAAACTAGATTACGTCTTGAATTACTTTAAAATTCAGAAAAGATGTGCGAGAATTCTCTCAATTACATTAAATTCAGTACTGAAAAAAGGTGCACGTTCAAGTTTGTTCCACCTGAGTGAATCTGACCACAAGTCAGAGACCACTATGATGACACACCAAATGTGTTCAATGGAGCCTTTTTGTTTTCTTCTAATGCCTCTTATGGGTAAAGCAGGGATTTTTCTGCCAATGAACACCTAAATCCATAGTGTAATTTTCAAGCTGGAAAGTGCGAACTCGTAATGACTACAACCTGATACAAAGTATGTAGAAAAAATAAATGGACCTATATATTTTTTAAAAATAATATAATCTTTCAGAATTAACAATCACCCAAATAAAAAGCTGGACAGAGAATTGGAAATTCCCAAAACAATGATTTTGTTATTTTTTTTGCAAAAAAATAAAAACAGCATTAGCCAAGCCAAAATGAATAGAATTGCAGAAAATTAGTTTTAAATTTAAATTCTCTCTCAGCTCCATGGCAAAATGTGTAGAATTTCAGGAAATGGTCTTAAATACTAAGAAATGTCTCTACACGCCAAAATGGGGGACTCTAAAATCAAGCCACATTCACCAACTAAACCCATTTTTTATCCAGAAAAATGCCTGGAAAGTAATGCAAAAGTAACTGAAAGCAATCCGATTATTTGACCGAGTTCGGGTAATCTCAAAATTACATTACTGATCATTTTGGGACAGGTAACTAACTAGCGACTAGAACAGATTACATGTATAATGTAACCTAACCAAACCTGTTTGTAGATACCCTATTTCTTCATAAAACATTTGTGATTTCGTCATTACTTTGCGCATTCGTGTCAGTAAGACCACTGTTGGTCCGGAACCCTAACCTTTAACCATAAAACCTTAACCATTTTAAAATGTCATGTTCAATGGAGTAGTGACACCAGAAGGATCCCGGATAGCAAGGACCCCTGTTATAACCCTTCACAAAACAACACGTGGGAGAAACGAGGTGCATCTATCTTCCTCATACACACCTTACCTTTTCTAATTGTAATAATAGTGACATTTTGGACTATCTAGTACGGCTGGAGCGTTAAGTGACTATTTTATAAGTTGGAACTCCAAGCAAAAATTCATAATCGAAAATAAGAACACTAGAAATGACTAGTTAGTAGGTTACTTTGTTGCATTGGCTGTACTATTGAGCGTAATAACTTTACATAAGCCACCGCTAACCAGCACGTGTTGCTAAATTCTCCGAATTCCATGGAGCGTTTTAATGTAACTTTTATCAAATGACAGCCCGTCCATATAATTGAGGGCAAAGAATACTGAAAAATTGACTGACAAAGTAACCTTCCAACTTTATCAAAACATAACTACAGTAATTCGTTTGTATTGAGGTTTCATCAAAGTGTCACTTTATTCTCGTCTGATTTAGGAAGTGTTGATAAAAAGCCAGCTAACAGTACATATAACAACAGAACGAGCTAATGTTTTCATCACGTAGCTAGTCAGACGGTCTACAACGGACATTGTTATCTTACCTACCTACACCAAAAGTGGAATGTCTTCAACGGCAACACTTTACTGAGCTGCTTTAAAAAAATCCTATTGTACCAGTCCTGCTGTCAAAATCCGAGAAGGGAAATGAACTATTTCGATGTGGTATGAGTATCTATCTGTCTGTCGTGAATCCCCTGCTCTCGTGTGTGCGCCCAGACTTCTCAATCCAACACGTAACTAAGGCTGCGTTTAAACAGGCAGCCCGATTCTGATCTTTTGTTTTCACTAATTGGTCTTTTGAACAATCTAATCTGTGAAAAATATATTTTGTGAAAATATCTGATGTGATTGGTCAAACAAACAATTGTGTGGTTTAAAGATCATAATTATGTAAACGCAGCCAATCCCCATTTTCCACCAATCAACACTTATGTCGGAGACCTTTAACCACTGCACACACCCACAGGAATATGGCTTGTTGGGTAACATCGGCTATGGTTTTTACAATTTTAACATAAAAGGTAATTGGCTACATTTGCAATATGCCGAGGCAACCTAATAATTTTAAATGTCCCAGCTATAATTCGTCGCTAGTCATCTTGTATGACTATCTTGGGCTTGTCCTATCCTGAAATGTCTATTTTTGCTACTGAAACGGGTCTAAATTCACAATTTCTTTGCATAAGACCTAAGGAAATGTAGCTAGCTAGTTTAGCTCGCTTAGCTAAGCTTGTAACATAAATGTCATATTTCCTCTGACTAGCTAGCTAACGTCTTTCCCATTTAATTTGATGGTTAGCTCGTAGTGCAGTGCTTCTTTAGCTGACGTAAACATTTTCTCATACAATTTAGCTAGGAGGTAACGTTAGCTACTAAAAGCCGCACATTCAACCTGATTAGCTAACCAATACGAAACGCTTACTGTAGAAACTTGAATTGTTGGCACGAAATCCAAACATCAGCAAATAGGATCATATCCGACATTTCTGCTGGAGCAAGAGGAGCACTCGCAGACTGACTGGCTAGCTAACCAGCAGATCCGACCCGCTTGCTTACAACTGCACTAGGGTCTGACAGGCTTCCCATGTAGATTAAGAGCCAATTTATGCTTGATCCAAAAATGTGGTTGGAGGCGCTGTATGGATGGTGTGAAGCACTTGCAGAGCCTCCTGAGGCATGCAGAGGCAAAATTGGGCACCATACTGCATCACCCAAATTCTGTAACAATGTGGAGGGTTCCAGTATAGCTCTGCAATTTGATGGTAGATGGGGGCAGGAGGTTCTGTATAAACACAAACTCACTTCCTTAACTTCTTTCACAACATCTCTTCTGTGAAGTGCAAGAAGTATGAATGCCCTGACTTGTGCAGATGTTATATCACCGTAAATACTGCACGGCCAATGCAGACATCACCGAACTGCATGGCATGAGATATGGCTTGGAAAATGTACCTCAATCCAGGGATGAAACATGCGCTGTACTCCAAATGATCCCAACTGTTACCCCGAGAAGATTGTTCTAGATTAAGACCGTTTTGTCATTGAGGAAGACTGACTCTAGTGCTGCTGTATAAGCAAGCGGATCGGATCTGCTGTTCTGGCAAGCTTGCTATCAATTTTTTGTTAACTAACATTACTGTAAAAAGTATTGGGCTAGGTTAGCTGGCTAAAGCTGACCTTACTAGATAGCCGTTCCGCACACAGTCATGAAATGATGCCTACTTCATCCAACTCCACGAAAAGCTGCCTGTGTGGAATAAACTAGCCAGCTTGCGAGCTATAGAGATGTAGGGAGTTTAGGAAGTTGATGTTAGCTAGCTAATGTTAAGTTAGCTACCACCGTACCAAAAGAGGGTCAATCCTCTTCGACCTAACATTTTCATAATCAAAAAACAACTCACCGATTCCTAACATACTGGGGGTTTACATGATAAATGAATGCACATCTTTCTTAAAAAACGTTTGAGTCTTTACATAAGTAAATGAAACGTATAGATTTGGTTAATTTTTCTGTGGCTACACCCCAAACAAAGGATGTTACACATTTCCATGGTAACCTTTGTTACACCCAAATTGCATTCGACACATTCGGACGTTTGGGGGGTTTACAGCGCCACACTGGTGGTCATCTTTAGAAACGCATTGTCAAAAAGCCAGAAAAATCGCTACACTAACCTACAACAGTTGAGATTATTTCACACTTTCCATCCACTGAAACAAGCAACCCAAGTCAAAAGTGCTGCTATAGATCTGAATTCAAGGTTTATTGAATACTTCACCAAATGCTTGGAAGATTACATCACAATATGTATAGCACTTATATGTATAATTATTTTACAGTTTGTATTTCTCCCATATACTGTATATTTATATATAGATCCCCATTCTTTAGGGAAAAGTAGAATTCCATAGTTGGAAGGGGGAGGAATGCTTCTTAAAAATATTTAAATGCACTTCAAATAATTACATACATCCTTGCCTAAAAAAAAAAAAATGTAGACAGTATTAAACTACAAATGGTAAAGTGGATAGCTATACACCGACATGTTTAGGAGTAACGTTTGGTTTTGCTTCATTCTTTCTCCTGTCTGGTGTATTTTCACTGACAGGCTGAGAAAGTACTGGAAAGTTAATACATGAGAGGGCTCTGTTCAAACAGACTCAATAGGTGTAAAACAGAACAGGGAAAATAGAAAAATAGAACAGTTTAATGGGACAATAAAATCTCATCCTTGCTATATATCATGGGCTTTGCCTTGAAGACCTTTACAGGACAATAGATTCATTCTAGAAAATAGCAATTAATTAATTTTTGCACTCAGAACATTGGAACCCTCCAAGACTCCGTTTGGGGAGAAAACATAGGACATTTGAAAAAGAACAAGCCCCTCAACAAGCCCCTCAAATAAACTGGCATGTAATAATCACGATAAAATTATAAAAAAGAACAAATGAGTAAAATAGGGAATGTTAAAACAGGCCATAGTGATTCACACAATGTGATTAATGGGGAATGGTGGCAGGGGAACAACCCAACAAGTGCAGCCATAGGGCTTATCCATTAGGACTCACTCTGGAACCAGTGGAGCCCCAAACACAGCAAGCTATTCCCATCAATGCCCATCTCAGAGTGGGACACTCAATACAGGTTGTACTACAATACAAATAACACAGGAGGCCAAAAACCAACCACCAATAACATCAAATGAAGAAGACATTTTACATAACGAAAAGGGACAGTAATAGGGATGAGCCTTGGTATCAGGCCTATCAGTTACAATATTTTTGGATCAGATCAACAAGCGCATCACAATGGGAGACACTGAGGATACTTTGCTGTATTATCATTTGCTTATCAACACAGGTTTCCAATGAGCCTCTCTGCCAGTGGACTTTTCAGCATATTCAGTAATTATTCTTTATTTGCTTTAGCATTTGAATATGCATGTTTGTTCAGTCTTATAAACAGAAAGTAATCAAATCAACAAATGGGACAAACAAAATCAGGTACAGGATAGATATATATACACACACACACAGTGCCTTCAGAAAGTATTCAGACCCCTTGACTTTTTCAACATTTTGTTACATTACAGCTTTATTCTATAATGGATATCAATCTACACACAATACCCCATAATGACAAAGTGAAAACAGGTTAAGGCATTTTTGCATTTATAATTTTTTTTAATACAAAAATTGAGCTCAGGTGCATCCTGTTTCCATTGATCATCCTTGAAGTTTCTACAGCTTGGAGTCCACCTGTGGTAAATTCAATTGATTGGACATTATTCAGAAAGGCACACACCTGTCTACATAAAGTTCCAAAGTTGACAGTGCATGTCAGCAAAAACCAAGCCAGGAGGTTGAAGGAATTGTCCGTAGAGCTCCGAGACAGGATTGTGTCGAGGCACAGATCTGGAAGGGTACAAAAACATTTCTGCAGCATTGAAGGTCCCCAAGAACACAGTGGCCTCCATCATTCTTAAATGAAAGAAGTTTGGAACCACCAAGACTCTTCCTAGAGCTGGCCGGCCTGAGCAATCTGGGGAGAAGGGGCTTCGTCAGGGAGGTGATCAAGAACCCGATGGTCACTCTGACAGAGCTCCAGAGTTCTTCTGTGGAGATGGGAGAACCTTCCAGAAGGATAACCATCTCTGTAGCAGTCCGTCCACCAATCAGGTCTTTATGGTAGAGTGGCCAGACGGAAGCAATTTCTCAGTAAAAGGCACATGACAGCCCGTTTGGAGTTTGCCAAAAGGCACCTAAAGACTCTCACACCATGAGAAACAAGATTATCTGGTCTGATGAAACCCAGATTTAACTCTTTGGCGTGAATGACAATTGTCACGTCTGGAGGAAACCTGGCACCATCCCTAAGCATGGTGGTGGCAGCATCTTGCTGTGGAGATGTTTTTCAGAGGCAGGGCCTGGGAGACTAGTCAGGCTCGAGGGAAAGATGAACGGAGCAAAGTCCAGAGAGATTCTTGATGAAAACCGTCTCCAGAGTGCTCAGGACCTCAGACTTGGGCAAATGTTCACCTTCCAACTGGACAACAACACTTAGCACACAGCCAAGACAACGCAGGCGTGGCTTCGGGACAAGTCTCTGAATGTCCTTGAGTGGCCTAGCCACAGCCCAGACTTGAACCCAAGCCGACATCTCTGGAGAGAACTGAAAATAGCTGTGCAGCAACGCTCCTCACCCAACCTGACTGAGTTTGAGAGGATCTGCAGAGAAAAATGGGAGAAACTCCCCAAATACAGGTATGCCACGCTTGTAGCATCATACCCAACACTCAACAAAGTACTGAGTAAAGGGTCTGAATACTTATGTAAATGTGATTGTTTAAAAAAAGATTTTTAATACATATGCAAAAATTTCTAAAAACCTTTTTGCTATGTCATTATGGGGTATTATTGTGTGTCAATGGATGAGGGGGAAAAATGATTTAATCCATTTTAGAATAACGATGTAACATAAAATGTGGGAAAAGTCAAGGGGTCTGAATACTATCTGAATGCACTGTGTGTGTGTGTGTGTATATATATATAAAATAGCATCAATAAATAAATTGTAGTTCATTTTCCATTACATTTGACATTTAACGTCAGAGTGTTGAGAAACAGTTAGTAGAGCGCTCTGTCCAGTCACAGTGCTTTTCTCCCAGCAGGGGCTCTAGAACTTCTAGGGGGAGTCAGTAGGGCACCGGAACTTATCACCAACACTCCAAGCCTTTCCTTTGCAGGAGATAAACAGGAACTGATGACTTTCAAAGCATCTGCCCCTGAGGGTAACAATCATTGCTTCGATCTCTTGCATTACTACACACTCCCCTACTTCTGATAGGGGAGCTCCCATACACCTCAGAGTCCCACCAGCCTCCCCGTTCCATCTCCAGACCCTCCTAGGGTGCCGGGGGCTGTGGCTGGCCCATCTCAGGAGCAGCGATGTGGAAGACGGAGCCGATGCGGAGGAAGAAACGGCGTAGGACGGCGCGGAGCTCTGGGATCAGGTCAAACTGCATCATCTCACACAGGTGCGGGTAGTAACAGGAGGCATGAGGCTTGAACTGAAGAGGGGGGGAAAGAGCAGGCTATTTAGCATCAAACAGATATATGCTAATTAAGCTTCGAGTGGAGTGTGATGTCAAAGAGTGAATTGTTTGAAATATGGCCAAAGTTGAAAGTCAACATTGTTTGTTTAAATACGACCAGGTAAAACACCTGTAGGTGGGATTTGCAAAGGGGAAACATTTGTTAATCAAAGTCAGAATGACCCCTAAAGCTGCATTCTTCCTGTTCGTATCCGATTGATATACACACAGAAACTTGTTGGTACCTAAGCTAGTGTCCTTCCTTTTGTTACTCAAATTGACGTTTTAGTAATTTAGCAGTCGCTCTTATCCAGAGCACTTACAGGAGCAATTAGGGTTAAGTGCCTTGCTCAAGGGCAGAGATTTTTCACCTAGTCGTCTCGGGGATTTGAACCAGCAACCTTTCGGTTACTGGTCCAACGCTCTTAACTGCAAGGCTACTTGCTGTCCTAAATCAACTTGAATATAATTCAAGAAGTAAGAACAATGCTAAGGTTAACTGATTGGACACCATATACAGGAAATCTGCACTGAACCCGAGTGTCTAATTCAGAGATCCTTAATGTAGCCGAGGTATCCCAAGGCCCCGGGGGCAGTCCCTGGTCTGCCTGCACACATCCGATGTCCTCTTTTACATACCCAGGTCATTACACAGACAAACTGTCAAATAATCTGTCTACTTCCTCTATCGAAGTCAAATTCATTGCCTAAGGGGAAAGGAGGCCAATGAAGGGCTGTCCTACAGCTCAATAATCAAACCATTTCCACTATTAGGTTACTCCAATTGGACATCAGGGGAAATGGACAGTCTTCTTTTCATCGCTTTTACTGACTTGGGGTAGATAGTTGAAATGGTGCTTGCAGACAGTCCCTCACAAACAGTTTTCATAGGGTAATTTTACCATTTTAAAAAACAGATCAATCTTGTGGGGCAAACATTTCAGTCCATGTGTATGTAGTGTGTGTAACTTGTGAATAAATGAGTGTGTGCCTTGATGTCGGTCAGTCGAAGAGTCCTGGTGAGCAGCAGGAGGAGCAGGCTTGTCCAGGCCTCTCTGTGGCTCTCAGAGGTCAGGCTGATAAAGTAGGCCAGGGCCTCGCTGCACACGCTGAGGACAGGACAGGACACACAGGACCAACATTACCACATATCTCACTGCCAGAGGGGGAACACCCCCACAAACCATTGATGAAGAACCTATTACAGATGGGCCAATCAGGAAGACTAAGGATGACATGATGTAATCAAATTTACATTCAAGCTAGTCTTGTTGTTCAAGTAGCACAAGTAACTTTTACGTATTTAACAATAATAATAATACATGGTCTTTATATAGCACTTCTCAAAGACCCAAAGTCGCTTTACAATTGTAAAAAGCTTTCACAACATGATCCCTCCCCCTGTCTTTCCCTCTCCAGGACACTCACAGCAGCAGTCGTGTCTGGATGTCAGGCCAGGAGTCCTGGAGCTGGCGGTCACAGTACATACGGAACAGAATACGCAGGCTACAGGCCAGGCTACTGGTCTCCTGCTTTAGCAGATTGGGCTTCGACTTCCCCTTAAATCCTGAGACACAGACAGCCATATGAATGTAGATGGACATACCACAGAGATGACAAGAGAATCCTGTATCTCACATGACAGATCTGAACACACCAGACACACAGACAGTTGAACGCACCTGCTCTCCAGAGTGCAGTCCTCTGCTCGTTGTTAGAGTTGAAATCTCTGGCGAAGGTGTGTGACTCCAGCAGGCAGTCCAGCAGCTTGAAAAGGTGCTGGGAGGAGAGGTGTCTGTACATGCCTTGCTCCCCCTGCCCAGGGTCCCCTTCCTCTGCAGCCTCCTCCAGAGCATCCCTCTGGGAGAGACATAGCACAGAGTCTAGGTCAATCCTCCAACAACATACAGTACACCCAAAACACCCTACTAAGTTGATGCATAAATGCCCTGATTAAATGTGAATATGGGTCAAGACTTCAGTTTAGCTCCATTATGACAAACCTGTGCAGCAGCCATATTTTCGGCATCTTCCTTCTTGCTGGTTGCCGGGTAGAAGACAATGTTGTCAATGGTCTGGATCAGCTCCAGCTGCACCACACACTTGATGAGCAGTCCAGCAAACAGCTTCTGGTCTGACACTCCTGCCACAGACACAGAGCACAGCGGCATCAGGAAGACAGATAGGAACCCACGAGAGACTGAGGTCAAATGTGGAAAAGTGGAACACGACAAGGAGGATGAGGTACGTATAAAGATAGAAATGTGAATTGAGGTGAGAGAGTCAAAAGGTTTCTGTAATTCGTTGCATACTGGCATGGGGTTTACCCTTCCAGGTCTCATCGCTGGCAGTGGACATTTGGCTCTGACCTCCTCTCTCTGACAGGGCTCTGTCATAGCTGCTCTGGGATTGGGTGTCAAAATCTACATCCTGTAGTATGTTTGAGAGAAAACAACTCATGATTCGAACAAACGGCAAGATATTTATTTTCAAAAGTCAAATCACTGCCATATACTAATGTATGTCTATAGTCAGGCTCAAAAGCTTTAATTTGACTGTCTGAAGCTTCATAAATATTGTTTACCCACCATATGTTTCCCATCACCAGCCTCCTCTTCCTGACCAGCTGGTCGCCATGTCAACAGGCTGTAGAGAGGAGAAAAAAGAATGTGCACATCATCAGTCATGTGGTTTATTGGAGGAAGTGTTTCCTGTGTCCATGACTTACCATGGCCTGCTGAAAGTTCTGCTCATGACTACATCTGACATCAGACTTGTTCTTGCAATGCAACGCAAATACAAGATCAGCATTTCTTACTATAACAGTGCGTTTTCTGTTTATGTGTGCAAATAAATATTTAAAAACACATTGAGAATTACTGTTGGATGCCTGTTTATGGTGATGGGTTGCAAAAGTGAAAACAGGGTGACAGACAGGCCGGCAGCAGAACTCACGCGTGTGGGCTGGTGGTCTGGAAGATGTCCAGCATACAGGAGCAGGTGACGTTCCACACCTCTGGGCTAAACTTCTCCCCATTCAGGATGACCAGGTTCTCTAGGCAGTTAGTCCCTGACCGGGCCAACTGCTCATTATCTGGGGTAGTGGAGAGAAAATAGTGGTGTCATTCACCATTACGTCACCAAACTTCAAACTCCTGGTAAATGTTTCAAAGAATATTACAGTGAATACTGCTTGAATTGAATTAGTTAAGTGTGTGTGCGAGTCAGCTGCCGTTTCTCCCCTCTCTCTGGTGTGTGTGTGTGTCTGTATGAGTCAGCTGCCGTTTCTCCCCTCTCTCTGGTGTGTGTGTGTCTGTATGAGTCAGCTGCCGTTTCTCCCCTCTCTCTGGTGTGTGTGTCAGCTGCTGTTTCTCCCCTCTCTCTGGTGTGTGTATGTGTGTGAGTCAGCTGCCGTTTCTCCCCTCTCTCTGGTGTGTGTCTGTGTGAGTCAGCTGCTCTCTTTTCCCCCCTCTCTCTGGTGTGTCTGTGTGAGTCAGCTGCTCTCTTTTCCCCCCTCTCTCTGGTGTGTGACTATGAGTCAGCTGCTCTCTTTTCCCCCCTCTCTCTGGTGTGTGACTATGAGTCAGCTGCTCTCTTTTCCCCCCTCTCTCTGGTGTGTCTGTGTGAGTCAGCTGCTCTCTTTTCCCCCCTCTCTCTGGTGTGTATGTATGAGTCAGCTGCTCTCTTTTCCCCCCTCTCTCTGGTGTGTGACTGTATGAGTCAGATGCTCTCTTTTCCCCCCTCTCTCTGGTGTGTGTGAGAGTCAGCTGCTCTCTTTCCCCCCCTCTCTCTGGTGTGTGTCTGTATGAGTCAGCTGCTCTATTTCCCCCCCTCTCTCTGGTGTGTGTGTCTGTATGAGTCAGCTGCTCTCTTTTCCCCCCTCTCTCTGGTGTGTCTGTGTGAGTCAGCTGCTCTATTTCCCCCCCTCTCTCTGGTGTGTCTGTGTGAGTCAGCTGCTCTCTTTTCCCCCCTCTCTCTGGTGTGTGTCTGTGTGAGTCAGCTGCACTCTTTTCCCCCCTCTCTTTGGTGTGTGTGTGTCTGTGTGAGTCAGCTGCTCTCTTTTCCCCCACTCTCTTTGGTGTGTGTGTCTGTGTGAGTCAGCTGCTCTCTTTTCCCCCACTCTCTCTGGTGTGTGTGTCTGTGTGAGTCAGCTGCTCTCTTTTCTCCCCTCTCTCTGGTGTATGTGTCTGTGTGAGTCAGATGCTCTCTTTCCCCCCCTCTCTCTGGTGTGTGTGTCTGTGTGAGTCAGCTGCTCTCTTTTCTCCCCTCTCTCTGGTGTGTGTGTCTGTGTGAGTCAGATGCTCTCTTTCCCCCCCTCTCTCTGGTGTGTGTGTCTGTGTGAGTCAGATGCTCTCTTTCCCCCCCTCTCTCTGGTGTGTCTGTGTGAGTCAGCTGCTCTCTTTTCCCCCCTCTCTCTGTGGGGAGTATAGGACCCACCTTGTCTGACACACCACTGCAGCTGAGTGAAGATGTCAGCCAGCAGGACCTCACTGAGAGGCTCATAGAACTGGGTGAAGACATCACAGATGGCGTACAGGGCGTGGTTACAGGTCGTGGTCATCCACTCGTGCTTCTACGATAAATCACAACACACAAAATACACACAGACGAGCAACACAACAAATCACGAGGTTGAGTGAGTGACTGGTGCAAAAGCCAGTGTTAATTACAGAAATGCCTACTCAAGACAGTCATTCAGTGGAACCAATGACAATCCCTACAGCCTCTCACCTCCGTCTGTTGCTCAGGGAGCTTCATATTGTCAAAGATGCGGAAGACGATGCGGAAAAGGTCGTGCCACCAGTGCTTTTCAAAGGTGTGTCCATAGCTCTTCATAATCTCAAACATCACAGTCAGACCCCTGTGACAGAAAGACACACACGTCAAGCGTACATGAATGCCTATTGGGCTCAAAGCATTACATTTGTGGTGCCTCTACACATGTAGGGTGAGCTAAGGGTCAGATTCCTTACCTCGTCCTGATGTCCAGCTTGCAGCGGTTGATGATGCAGGACAGCTCAAAGAGAATGGGGAACCAGCCTCTCACCCACACCCGGTCCCCTGGGGCCACGTTCATGTCATCACTGGTGTACTCCCGCAGAGCCTGGGGACAGACAGGGAAGACCCATT
Organism: Oncorhynchus mykiss; assembly: GCF_057628025.1. Classification (NCBI taxonomy): domain Eukaryota; kingdom Metazoa; phylum Chordata; class Actinopteri; order Salmoniformes; family Salmonidae; genus Oncorhynchus; species Oncorhynchus mykiss. The sequence goes on from NC_143030.1 coordinate 53,530,223, forward strand.
AGAGGAACATTATCATGATGGACTGGCACCATCATGTACTTAACCATGATGCAAATAAAGAATCCACTCCAAAATGCTGTTCGGTTGCAGGCTTGATTAGAAAGCACTTTAGTACTTTGTGATCTAGGTTTGGGATGTGCTTTGGAATTCTGTGGGATGCCTACCTGCGGCCGTTCAGCCACATATTTAGCACAGTGGCGTATGAGCCGGATGGCCTCCATACTGGTGTCAGGGAAGGCAGCGTTGCACACAAACTCAGACAGACACTTCACTGCATCTTGGAAGGAGTCTATGGCTGCTGCAAAGTGCTGCTGAAACGTGATCACTGGAGAAGAGAAAGGAGAATTATTACACAGCAGTCCATTTCTCTACCGAGCTGACGATGGTTGAGCCCCAGTCCTAACGTGTCGGTACTCACTGACTATGTGGCCAGTAGTCTGGAAGGCCAGCTCCACAATGTTCTCGTCGTGATCCGAGGCGGCCTGGTGGAACACAGAGAAGATGTTCTTCCAGCCGGAGCGGATGTTGGCTGCCTGGGAGTTGACCATCTGGGCCACACAGCGGATCACCATGTCCCTGATAGTGGGAGATCTGTGGAGGAAAGAAAGAGTGGGACAAAGAGTCAAGCATTTGTGGTGAGTGTGTAGGCTGGATTTGGTTCTGTGCTGGCAGGGTTTTTCCACATCATATCCCCTAGATTGTTCCACCTCCTACTATCTCCCTTCCCCCTCTTTCCCCTGGTCCAGTCTCTCTCTACCTGTTCTTCTTCACGATGTGTTCAAATGGCCGCAGGAAGTCCTTCTGGAAGCGGAAGTTAGCCAGCTCTCCTTTCTCCAGGAACTTCATGGACAGCTGCCTCAGAGAGTCCACGGCAAAGATGGCCACGTCCTCGTTGGGGTTGCAGCCCACCTGGTGGAGGAGCAGACACATAGGCATAGATCCAGTCGGTACATAGCAGGGCACAATACTTTTTGTTTTTGCCACCCTTTTGACTTGGCTGTGAAAGTAAAAACGTACTTGCCACATCAGTGTGAGCTGAACATTCATTGCATGGTCACCTCACTCAAGTTCCAAAACGTCCTATTTTTTGGGGTGTCGAAAACCAGTATAGTGCATTCTCCTCATGATTCCTGTAATGAAAGTGTCTGCCCTGCCCCTGGGCCCGTTTCCCTGGGGCCTGCTGCTGTGATGAGCGAGCCACTCTCTCTCCCTCTCCCCCAATGTGGGCTCCAGGATAGAGAAAAAAGGCTTCTGATTGTAGAACTTTTATCTGATTTGGCTTTAAGATTCGAAGTGCGCGTGGGCCAATGCGAGTGCATAAGGTAGCAAGCTACAACTGCAAAGTCTTTTTAGGACATTCATTGGACATAGACTAATACATGACTACTAGCAGTAGGTATTATATTTAGTGTTCCTGATCTAGATAATGTGCTTGGAGTTTTCACTTCCTCATGTGGTGAATTAGCATATGATATTAGTGCACATAAAGATGAATCTCTATTGATCAACAAAATTCTGGAAATTCTGGAGGCCTATTTTAACAGTAAAATAAAACAATCGCCTATTGTCAACCCACAATTCATGACAGTCACTGGATTAGGTTGCACATCAAAATATCTTGAATCATTCATTCCTGCTTGGACATGTTAGATGAAACAACTTGTTTTTTGAAAAGCCTACCATCTCAGTAGTCTATTACACAGTCTAAAGCACTGTGAATTACGTTATAAGGTGATTTACAAAAATGTATGATGTGTAACGCTGCAGAAAAAAAGAAATGACGTGACCAGACCAAATCATTGGCTGGTGATACCAACTGAAAAAGATAGTAGCACCATCACAGCCAGTGGAAAATGTTAGTCTGGAGCCCTTGATAGACGAAGTCTCTGCATAATCAGGTTAGATTAATAGATTTGGACAACTGCTGGACTAACAATTCTCAATGGACAATCTCAATTGAAAGTGTTTCTTAGTCCAGGAATATGCTTAATCTGGTTCCAGGACACCTTCCTTACTGAAGATAGGAGCTCACCTTGTTGAAGTGGTCTCCGATGACCTGCCAGATGCGTGACCACTGCAGACGGATACGGTTCATGTTGTAGTAGGAGATCTCTACTATCTTCTGCAGACTGAACATCCTCGGCTGGTGAGCAGAGGCCAGTTCATCCATGGAGACAGCACACAACCACCGCACAAAGTCCACTAGGAAAAGGACACAGGACAACATCAGAAACACACACACACACACACACACACACACACACACACACACAAACATCCACTTACCAACTGCATTTCCATCCAGCCTTGTGGAACCAGTGAAGATCCTGCAAACAAATACAGGTCAGATTTACAAGACAAGTACTTCCAGAAAGCACCATCCAGATACAGTCACATGGACATAAATGATTAAGAACAGATGTCTGCAGCCATGGATGTACGTTGAACGTGTATCTCTCACCTGTCTACAGCCACCACCACGCTCTGAGAGCTGGTCTCTCCCACGGACTCCTGGATATGAGCCATCTGCCTCCTGTCTGGACCTCCCACCAGGGTCCCTGCAACAGGAAACCCATTTCAGACACAACATTTAACATATTATGCCATTTAGCCAACACTTTAATCCAAAGTGACTTACAGTCAAGCGTGCATATATTTTACACACGGGTGATCCCGGCATTCGAACCCACTATACTGTCATTGCAAGCTCCATGCTCAAACCAACTAAGCTACAGAAGATATGGTGTCCAATCAAAAATGCATCTTTGACCAATGGGTAAAATGACATGTTGGGTAGATGATCCTCTAAGAAAACCAATGGTCCAATCCTCACGTCTCCATCATAATCCGTTCAAAAGTTATTGGACTTTTTAACCCTTGTAGGATGGACAGAATTAGGGTGACTAAATCAATGGAGGCCAGAGAATATAAATTGTTCAAAGATCAGTCAAATTGCATCACGCCAGCTAGAATGGATTCTGTGCAAGAATTAAGGCCAACTGGCTGACTGACTGGCTCACTTTCGTCATCTTTATTCTCGAATCCGCAGGCTATAAAACAATATAGAGGTAAGGAGGATATCGATTTTGAGACACGAAATATAGCATTTTCATATTTTAGTAGATAAGCTTTATTTTCATTTGAAATTCCAATACTTTAAAAAGTTCTCCTTTAATGATATGTTAGAGAAAGACCCCACTGAACGATTCAGAACATGAATATTCATACTTGTCTTGGTAAAATGTATTTCTATAACATAAGTAAGACAAATTTCACCCACTCTGGGCAGAGTTGGTGGACACCCTTTAGAGGACCACATCTTCACACACACACACCATTTACACACTAACTGTCCCTGATTTTCAAAGCCCTGTGTGACCTACCCAGTCCCAGGGGCATGAACTCCTCTCCCCCGATTGGGAAACCCTTGATGCCAGCCTGACTGTCCCGGACCACTCCAGAGATGTAGCGTGTCTTCACCCCTGTGCCAATCAGCTGGGCCAACTCCAGCTGGCTGATACACCGCAGGATCTGCACAGAGAAACACAGGCCAAGGGTTAGAGGTCAGCCTCCATGTTCTTTTCATGACGTCTCTACCAAGTCAAGTGCTATGCTCTCTTTCCACTGGATTTGTTTGCATAGAGACAGACGGATAGATGGGGTGAATTTCTGACTCACAGAAGAGATGAGAGGCAGGGTTGAGAAAGCCAAGTTGGCTTCATGGGAGAAGCCCTGACCTACCTCGTGCCAAGAGTTGCCCAGGTAGTTTCCGTCTGTGTGGGCCACAGTGATAAGGGTCTTGATGGTGTCGATGTTCTTCTGCTTCATCTCAGTGATGCTGGAGCTGGCTGTGAGCAGGGTGAACCGAGCCAAGGCTTGGACATACGCATCCCTCTCCAACTGCACAGCGCCGCAAAGACAGACAGATGAGTCATTCAAGGAAACAGACAAAACAGGCTAGGAGATTCAATTTCATGTTGAGCATAGAACCATGTTTGATGGGGGGGGGGGGGGAGTTAACCAAATTAATCATAGTCCACGGATAGTAAAGGTGTTAGGATGATACATTGAATTATTTTGCTGTGGCCTCTGACCAGCATACTGAAGATACAGGTGATCCTGATGGCACAGCGGATCCCCTCCAGACACAGAGAGGCCACCTCCTGGTCATCACAGTCCTGCAGCCCCACGCTGAAGGCTGCCAGGAGAGGGGTCCACGCCAACTGCAACACACACGCAGAGCATTGGTCATAAAGCCACCTTCTTGTACACATTCAAAAGCATTACCCATCCCAGCCACTGCAGATGGTGGTGCAGTGGTCCTAATGAGGTGATACTATAATAGTATATGCCATTTAGTCCACTCTTTTATCCAAAGAAACTTGCAGTCATGTGTGAGAAACTTGCAGTCATGCATGCATACATTTTACTTATGGGTGGTCCCGGGAATCGAACCCACTATCCGGGTGTTGCAAGCACCATGCTCTACCAACTGAGCTACAAAGGACATGGTCATTGCGAGGGTGGCTCTGCAGTACCTTAAACATGGGCCGGACGTGTTCCAGGTGGGTGGCGCTGAAGAAGGGAGCCTGGGCGTGGCTCACAGCCTCCATCAGGGCCTTGGCTGTCTTGGCCATCTGTTCCATCTCTACGTTATACAGCAGACGACGCTGCTTTTCAGTGGCTACACCTGAAAAGAAAGAGAGTGCCTAGATTATCACATGACCAACACACTCTTCACGGTAACTTGTAGGCTTTACAATTCCCACTAAGCTGGGTGGTGTAGGGGTTCAGTTGATGCATAATACATACAGTTTTAGATCGTCTGTCACAGAGCCATATATTTAGAGCGTTAGGACATTGATGTTTATGAATCCAGATGCATTTACATGACACTACCACATTCTACGGCAGACATGTGGGCTCACCACTCACATTAATAATACTTAACTTGTAAAGGGCATTTCCCACGCTCAATGATAATAACATTGGGAATATTTAAGCAATGCTTCATCAGTGAACGCCTAAGAGTGAGAACAATATTGCCAATTCTAAAAGTTGTCCCAACTCTAAATATATCTGTCTCTGGCTTGTATTACCCCTGTTATCTCGACTCACTGTGCTTGCTAGTCTTGGGTGTGATCGTGTGCTCCTTCCTGTCCTTCATGGCGATCTTCTTGCCAGCGATCTCATCGTATATGGAGGACAGGTACTCCTCAGGCAGGTCCTTACTGTCGTTGATACCACGGTTCATTTTGATGTACTGCTCCTTGGTCATTTTGTTCTTCACCTGAACAGGTCAAATAACGGTGGGGAACAACACTGAATACAAATAACTGGACGTGGGTGTATGGATAGATGAACAGGCTAAATAAACCGATTGGTTGGTGTTCTGACCTGTGGACTGTGCAGGTCGGTGGTGAGCATGATGATGGAGTAGGCCAATACGTAGGCCGTGTCTGCACTGGCAAACTCAGTCTGTCTGCAGGGGCAAGAGGTTAAGGCCAGTTGAGGTAACAAGGTGGTGCATCAGTAAACCACTGTGCATTACATATTGAATATTCAAAGAGGCTACACGTCCATGCAGTATCTATAATTGAGGATGTTCTCAACGACATGTTTCCAGAGCGTGTATGCAAACTCAACTCCTCCCCCTGCTGGTAGCAAACAGTCACTGACATGTCTCCCTTACCCCTGGTTACACTCCAGATATCGGGCAGCGAACTTCTCCATGAGCCTGTCAATTTTCTGGGCCTCTCCGGGGAGCCGGAAGCCCTCCAGGAAAGCCCTCAGAGCAGAGACAAAGTCCCGGCCACAGAAGTCCAGCTGGTCCACGTAGCTGTACATCACCTCCTTGTTGAAACGCACGTTCTCCCCCAGGTACTCCCCCACCTGGGTCTAGAGAGAAGAGAAAGGAGAGATGGGGAAATGGTGAAGAGCTGTGCCAGAGATAGGAAGCTCTAACAAACCCTTTTAGCTATGTATTTTATATAAATATAACCATGTAAGGTAGAACCAATTCTAATTTACAATGACAACCTGGCATCTACAATGAAGATCTGGCATCAACAGTGACAACCTGGCATTTACAATGAAGATCTGGCATCTACAATGAAGATCTGGCATCTACAATGAAGATCTGGCATCTACAATGAAGATCTGGCATCTACAATGAAGATCTGGCATTTTCAATGAAGTCCTGGCATTTACAATGAAGATCTGGCATTTACAATGAAGATCTGGCATCTACAATGACAACCCGGCATCTACAACGAAGATCTGGCATCTACAACGAAGACCTGGCATCTACAACGAAGACCTGGCATCTACAATGACAACCTTTTCTAGTACAAACTCAAGTCCGAACACATCACAATAACTTTTTGTTGTTGCATACTCTCTAGAGAGGCTACTAAATCAAACTCCTTCATGTTTGTACAGTGATACAAGGTTGTGATGAGGTGCTCACTGTGTCCAGGCGCTCCTCTTGGTGTAGAAACTGGGCAATGTCCTCTGCTGTGTTTCCCAGCATGCCTTGGTCTTGTAAGAACTGGACACCTCGCTTGGGCTTTTTGTTGAAACTTGAGAGATGGAGACAAATAATCTATAGCTACTACAGATATACTGTATAACTAGATAGGCAGTGTTCATTTTGGCAGCCATTTTAGATTTAGTGTAATAGTACCTTTTAGTCTTAGTCATATGTTAGTCATTTCATCCTTAGTTTTAGTTATATCAGTCGACTAGTCAGTGTATTTTTCCCCATGAAATAGTTCATATTTAACTTCCATCATGTCCACATTCAACTAGGCCTACTATCATTCATATAGCTGGCACACTGCTATTGTAGTAGATTGTAACCAATGCCAGCCATGATTTACCATATGGACAACAAAGCCATGGCTACAGATTAAACAATTTAGGCATACAGAGCTTTCCCCCCCAATCATAACCTTTGCAATGAGGGTAAATAACAGTGATTCCATTAAAAATGGGAGAATATACACTTTCCAACAATGTCAGAATTGTTAATGTGATACTGATATTCAGCAAATAGCACTAGCATTTCAAAACGGGGGAAAATACTGCACTGGCACTTGCCGACGGCGAGTGTGGCAAAACAGATGAAAAACAGCACAGACGGAAAAATAGAGCTTATGTGATCAAAGCAAAAATAACCTATGTGAAAGTAAGAGAGTAAACATAATTGTTTCTAGTTGAGGTAGGCTACAATTGAAGTGTCCATGCTGTGCATCAACTTCAAAAGAGAGCGAGTGACTGAAGTGACCGCCCGGGAGCTGTGTGGGAGTCAGGCAGATCAGTTCAATAAGCCCGCGCAACTTAAACACGTTAAATCTGCCAATAAGAGGATTGCATTAAATATTCCGCATATAATTGGACAATACAGATGAAAAGGAGCTTCATGTCAAATTGAACTTGCATTAGTCTCATGTGGAATTCTCGTCTAGTCACATTTTCACAGTGGTATAAAGTACTTTAGTAAAAATACTTTAAAGTACTACTTAAGTAGTTTTTTTGGGTATATATTTGACAACTTTTACTTCACTATATTCCTAAAGAAAATAATGTACTTTTTACTCCACACATTTTCCCAGACACCCATGCTTATCAGGACAGGAAAATGATCTAATTCACACACTTATCAAGAGAACATCCCCGGTCATCCCTGCTGCCTCTGATCTGGCAGACTCACTAAAAACATGTTTTGTTTGTAAATTATGTCTGAATGTTGGAGCGTGCCCCTGGCTGTCCGTAAATAAATTAAAACTAGAAAAATGTGGCCGTCTGCTTTGCTTAATATAAGCAATTAAAAATGATGTATACTTGTACTTTTACTTTTGATACTTAAGTATATTTAAAACCAAATACTTTTACTCAAGTTGTTTTTTAACGGGTGATTTTCACTTTTACTTGAGTCATTTTCTATTAAGGTATCTTTACACAACTACATTTTTGTCACCTGAAATGAAAACTCATTTGTGACAGTTTTTTTCACGGCATCTCGTCTCAGTATCATCATTAGCTTTCGTCAGGAAAAATAGGTGCTTGACGAATATTTTTCGTCAGTTATTGTTGACAAAATTAACACTACCTCCCAGACTGATACTGTATATAGACAGAGTAAAATAAAGAAAGACAAAGGGAAGGACAAAGAGTGTGAGACTCACAGCTCAATGCCGTGCTCAATGACGTCCTTTTGTTGTTTGATGACCTCATACTGTTCTGGGTGGTCAGGCTGGGAGGACTGGACACTAGATGACATGGTGGAGTCCAGAGAACTGACGCTGTCTCTACGAGACGCCAGGTGGTCAGGAAGCTTCAGCTCCGGACCCTCACCATCTGACGGCCGCTCCTGGCCTGGGTCACACACAGCAGGGTCAAGATATACACTGTTTAGGCTGAGAGGTGCAGCTAGACACACACACACACCCACACCCGCTTCAGCACCGTTGTCTACCTCCTTGCGCACTGCTGAGGAAAGAGAGAGCGAGGAGCCTTGGGTACTGTTGATTTTAAAGATGGAGGCCTAATGAAAGTAAGATAGTATGCCAATAGTGTAAGATAGTATGCCAATATTAATCTAAACTATTTCTTTAAATATGCAAGAGGGATATTTTTTCATTCAGTTGATATATTTTCGTTGGCTAAATTAAGTTTGAACTGTCTGTGTCCTCCGTATTTAATTTGAGATAAGTAGGCCTGTTGTAATATAAATATCATTAGCTTATTGCAGTCATTTGTTGGGTACGGTAGGCACTAGGCTTTCTTGGTAATTGCTGTAATATAGCGTGTTGAAAACTTTGGTGAATGTTTAAACCAGTTTGAAAGTGTTTTGTTTCATTCTGTTGAGTCTTTTTCTTGTAACAAATTAAGTTCATACTGTAATGTTGCGTTTGCCGCAATATAATATCCTGCTTGTATTCCCTATAAACAACGGCTTGACTTACTTTTGATATGAATCTAATAAAGTTTAGAAACATTTGTGAAGGTGTGATGTGGCGATTAGCCTTTTGTACTGCAGGCCTATGAAGAACTGACTCCGACAGTTGAGGTTGAATGTTTTAAGCCTACCAGAGTAACTCGTATAATCTAACAATATAATGCTTATCTTTATAGCCTATACATGCAATGCCCTTTACAATAGGCTATACATTTTTGCATATGCTACACATCGAAACACAAGGTAGTGTTTTTATTATTTGTTAAAGGCTGTTTTTAAGGACACGTAAAATGTGGCTCATTTGGTCAACATCCCTCGTTTATTGATGGTGCGGACGGATGTCCTGAGTTACGCACGCAATGCCCGATAAATTTAAATCTTCCCAGTCATTTGTCCGGCACAACATTTTCCTAACAGTATCCCTGCCAGACACACACACACACTGCTCATTACACTCACCGAGGTTGGCCTGCAGGTTGGGGTTGACATACATGTCTCTGCTCCACTCCACCATGCATTTCAGAATGGACACTAAACACTCCAGACCCTTCTTACGCAGACTCAGCTCCTGCAATATATCTCATGTTAACCGGTCTGTCACATCATTTACAGAGCTCAAAAATACTTCCTACCCCAGAGAAACAGCTAAACGACAGACAAAATCCAAGCATGATGTCAATGTATTTGAGGTAACCTGTAGAGGGGTCATCCCCAGCTCCTGGCCACTCCTCCCCATGGCAATCTTAGATAGATCGTTCACCAGCCGCTCAAAGATGTTTGCAGCGTTGAGGTCACAGTCGTAGTTTACGTAGATATCCACCACACACTGAGCATCTGGGGGTGAAGGGTTTGAAGATGGGGGATAGAAGATAAACATTTGGTATATGTACATTACCGTTCAAAAGTTTGGAGTCACTTAGAAATGTCCTTGTTTTCCATGAAAACATACATGAAATGAGTTGCAAAATGAATAGGAAATATAGTCAAGACGTTGACAAGGTTATAAATCATAATTTTTAATTGAAATAATAATTGTGTCCTTCAAACTTTGCTTTTGTCAAAGAATCCTCCATTTGCAGAAATTACAGCCCTGCAGACCTTTGGCATTCTAGTTGTCAATTTGTTGAGGTAATCTGAAGAGATTTCCTCCCATGCTTCCTGAAGCACCTCCCACAAGTTGGATTGGCTTGATGGGCACTTCTTACGTAACATATGGTCAAGCTACTCCCACAACAGCTCAATAAGGTTGAGATCCGGTGACTGTGCTGGCCACTCCATTATAGACAGAATACCAGCTGACTGCTTCTTCCCTAAATAGTTATTGCATAGTTTGGAGTTGTGCTTTGGGTCATTGTCCTGTTGTAGGAGGAAATTGGCTCCAATTAAGCGCCGTCCACAGGGTATGACATGGCGTTGCAAAATGGAGTGATAGCCTTCCTTCTTCAAGATCCCTTTTACCCTGTACAAATCTCCCACTTTACCACCACCAAAGCACCCCCAGACCATCACATTGCCTCCACCATGCTTGACAGATGGCGTCAAGCACTCCTCCAGCATCTTAAATGTTCTTCTTTGTGATCCGAACATCTCAAACTTAAACACTTTTCTCCAATCTTCCTCTGTCCAGTGTCTGTGTTCTTTTGCCCATCTTAATATTTTATTTTTATTGGCCAGTCTGAGATATGGCTTTTTCTTTGCAACTCTGCCTAGAAGGCCAGCGTCCCGGAGTCGCCTCTTCACTGTTGACAGTGAGACTGGTGTTTTGCAGGTACTATTTAATGAAGCTGCCAGTTGAGGACTTGTGCGGCATCTGTTTCTCCAACTAGACCCTCTAATGTACTTGTCCTCTTGCTCAGTTGTGCACCGGGGCCTCCCACTCCTCTTTCTATTCTGGTTAGAGCCAGTTTGCTCTGTTCTGTGAAGGGAGTAGTACACAGTGGTGTACATTTTGAGCCTATAATCTAACCCACAAATGCGTATGCTCCAGATACTCAACTAGTCTAAAGAAGGCCAGTTTTATTGCTTCCTTAATCAGGACAACAGTTTTCAGCTGTGCTAACATAATTGCAAAAGGGTTTTCTAATGATCAATTAGCCTTTTAAAATGATAAACTTGGATTAGCTAACACAACGTGCCATTGAAACACAGGAGTGATGGTTGCTGATAATGGGCCTCTGTACGCCTATGTAGACATTCCATATCAAATCTGCCATTTCCAGCTACAATAGTCATTTACAACATTAACAATGTCTACACTGTACTTCTGATCAATTTGATGTTATTTTAATGAACAAAAAAATAGATTTTCTTTCAAAAACAAGGACATTTTTAAGTGACCCCAAACTTTTGAACGGTGCTGTACATAAACAGCAATGCACACTAAATGTCCATCAGGCTTGTGTGTGTTTTACCTGCACATATCCGTGTGAGGGTCTGAATGACCATCCACTTGTGTTCAAAGGAGCTGGACGATGTTTCCAGAATGGTCAGGAAAATCTCCCTGAAAAACACCTGGGAGAGGTAGAGACAGTGAGGGAACTAAAAGTGGTAAGTAGTTTCATCATTCATTTTTATTTTCCATTCTATGTTGCCTATTTTAAATTGAGTATAAAGACTCAAAATCACAGATAAAATATATAAATCCTGTATCACGAACCTCGATCTGCATCTTGAGGTGGACTTTAAAGTGGGAGAGAAGGGTGAGGAAGATGGCGAGGGAGAGCTCAAACACCTCGGGCACAGAGGACACCCCGTTTTTGGAGAGGGCCACACACAGGTACTGCTTGATGGCATTGACAAACATCTCGTGGGTACGGAAGACGGGCCCTGCCCCCTGGAGCACAGACAGCAGCAGCTGCAGAGACACCACTTTGGAGCGCAGCTCATGAGACCTGAGGAGAGGGGGAGAGAGTAAGGGGACAGAGAAGGAGTTCGACGGGGAGAAGAGAAAGACGGGAAAAGGCAATGAAGAGGGAAAAGGAGAGTTGGAGAAAGGAGAGATGACAAGGACATGGGAAAGAGGCAAAGAAAGGGAGATTGTGGGAAGTGTAAATAAATATTTAACAGTTTAGTATATGAATGATTTGTACAGTTTATAGCCTTAGTACAATATAGTTATTTAGGTTTAAATTATAGCAAGTCACTGTCGAATATGTTTGGATGCAGTGATCAGGCTCAGCTTTCACTTGCCTATTCAGACTCCCAGCCTTAGGGTTTTAGATTACAGCAACTGAAGAAGCCCAGTCACGAATGTAAAACCCCCAGCTAACCTGGGTATACTGATCTTTAAAACGGTCTATATACCAAGTGGAAGCTATTTACAGTGCCTTGAGAAAGTATTCACACCCTTTGACTTGTTCCACATTTTGTTGTTACAGCCTGAATTGAAAATGGATTCAAGTTAAATGTTTTGTCACTGGCCTACACACAATACCCCACGATGTCAAAGTGGAATTATGTTTTCAGAATGTTTACAAATGAAAAAAAAAAGAAAATAAATTGTCATAAGTATTCAACCCCTTTGTTGTGGCAAGGCTAAACAAAATCAGGAGTAGAAATGTGCTTAACAAGTCACATAATACGTCGCAAGGACTCATTCTGTGTGCAATAATAGTGTTAACATGATTTTTGAATGACTACCTCATCTCTGTACCCCAAACATACAATTATCTGTAAGGTCCCTCAGTTGAGCAGTATATTTCAAACACAGATTCAACCACAAAGACCAGGGAGGTTTTCCAATGCCTCGCAAAGAAGGGCACTTATTGGTAGATCAGTAAAAATAATAAAAGCAGACATTGAATATCCCTCTGAGCATGGTGAAGTTATTAATTACACTTTAGATGGTGTATCAATACACACAGTCACTACAAAGATACAGGCGTTCTTCCTAAGTCAGTGGGAGACTAATTCTGGGAGACAAATTCACCTTTTAGCAGGGTTGACATACTTATCTAGTCAAGATAGTGTTGTATTTTTTTATAAATATTTTTCTTCCACTTTGACATGAGAGTATTTTGTATCAATCATTGACAAAAAAAAGACAAATGAATTTGAATCCCACTTTATAACAAAATGTGAAAAAAGTCCAGGGGTGTTAATACTTTCTGAAGGCCCTGTATATAGCATTGTGTAGAGAAAGCCAGGAGAAACTTGGACTTGGATTAGGTGATGAGAACAAGGGAGGAGTTGTGCGTTTGAACAGAGGGGAAACTGGGGCTGAAGGACTAGCGGATCATGTCTCACTTTGGGTCAGGGGGTCCGTCTGCCAGGGGCTTCATGGAGAGCTTGCAGAGGGAGCGGAAGACCAGGAAGGCATCTTTCTGCAGGATGTGGGAGAAACGAGCAGTGTTCTGGCCACCCTGCATAGACTCTGCATCCTAAAGACAGAGAGCAAATAACTAAACAGAACAGGCTTAAACTATACAACGCAATTGTCAATATATAACTAAACTACCAAAACTAATGTATAATGCATAGGGGCAAAAATAATCACAAATCACTGTTTTCTCCCATAAAACCTTTGATGTGACCCATCCTCATTCCACAGATAAGAGCTAACTCACCAGGATGTCTGTAGAAGACACTGAACCACGGTCATCCATAATGCCGTTCATTTGGTTCGTATTTGTCCTGGGTCTAGGGGGCACCACCTCTGTCTGCTCAGGGAGATGATCCCTTTCTGTGTGGAGAGGTGGAAAAGTCCAGTCAGATACAGGTGTGTAAATGACAGACCAAGACAAGCCCTGATTAACAAACTCTGTCCAATCACACCACCTATGGTTACAACCAATGCCTAACCTGGTGCGGTCTGGGGCTGTGGCTCTGGTTCAGGTGCTGGAGCCACTTCCTCACTCGTTGGTTGCTCTGTTGGCTTTGAATCGACTTCTGGTTTCTCATCCCCTCCTACTTCTGATTTCTCCCCCTGCCCCACCTCATGCCCTTCCTCGACTGGCTGTTTTACGGTTGTTGGGGTCTCCGAAACTGGATCTTCAAAAACTATTGATGAGAAAAGAACATGTGTCAAATAAATGATGATGTAGGCTTCAGAAATGTCATGCAATAATAGCACATGAGCGACGTTATGTATAAATATACTCAACGCCAATACCTGGAGGTGGTGTCTCCTCCCTTTTCTCCTCTGTAACAGCCACATCCTCCTCAGTCTTGCACTCCTCTGGTTGGCCATTGATGGAGGGTGTGTCTGGGGCCAGGGGCGTGGTATGGAGGTCTGGGGTGCTGGCCGCAGGAGATGGCGTCCCGCTTAAGTCTTGGGTGCGGTCTGACCGGGGAGAACCGCATATACGCCCAGGGGAAGTGGAAGGGTTCTGATGGGGCAAACACAGTCTATCCTTCTCCTGCTCGTGAGACTCCAGAGCCTGTATAGATGCAGGTCATGATCAATAAAACTAGTCAGAACACCAAACAGCATGTGAATAACAGCCAATGAACAAGTCAGCTAGGAGACAATCAGACAGTTAACAAACTGACAAATACACTTATGGAGAAATTATTGGGACACAAGGAAGGTCTCCATTTCCAGTCAATCAAGATTTATTTTCATCTCCATTACTCAATCAGCTTGCTTTAAGAGGATACAGACCAGGGTCTAAGACGGAGTCGATCGATTTGTTTAGATGACTGCATGTATGAACAAGTAAATATGAGGGTGAACTGGGCTGGTCTGGACAGTATACTGACCGCCTGTGTCTCCATGCGGGTGAAGATCACATTGAGCATCTGTGTGAGCGTGGCCTTGGCGGTGGTCTGGTTGATGAGGTTGCGGCTGGCCAGGTAGATGTTGTAACAGGTACGCACAGTCAGTAGAACAGTCCCCTCGTGGATCTCAATGTGAGGGGAGGTCACTGCAGTTAGGAGAGCCTGGAGGAGAACAGCAGGGGTCAGAACAGTCAGGGGAAATAGAAGAAAATCATGTCTTGCACTACCTTTGTGAATTCTAGATCATTCTAGATCGTTCAAATACGATAGGAAGACTGGTCAGTCCAATAAAACCTGCTGTCAACAGTGACAATACTGGTGGCTTGTATGAACAAGACAGACTTTGGACCCTCATCTTTGGAGTTCCACTATGGGAAACTTAAACTCTGGTTATGCATCACGCCTACTGTACAGCCATAAAAGACAGATTTGCCACCGGATATACCTGTAGTATCACAGTGGGGAATGGAGGTGGGAAATAATGGGCAGCAATTTGTCCTGAGAGGCAACTAGGCTATATATGGTACATCGGTATAAATATGTAACTATAAATAAAGCAGAGGTTTAAGATGAATGGAGTCCCTGACAGACTCACCTTAATGATTTGCAGCTGCACCCCCTCGTCTGTCTGTGGGCCCTGGAAACAGTTACAGATGGTCTCCACCAGCCGGTCGATGAGCCTCTTCCCTGGAGCACTACTGTCAGGGGCGTTGCCTGTGATGTGGCCATACGCAATGAGCTTCTGCAACGAGGGGGAAAGGAGAGACGAGAGATTGTGGAGAATGTATGCATCTCTGATATTTAGGGGCACAACTCCGAGGAATTGCACAACAGGGGTAACAACATTTGAACTTCTCCACCCAGTGGCACTTACAAGTAGGGACTTACAATTACCTTCCACCCACAATTGAGTCCCAGCTCCCTCTCACAATTACAGATGTGTGTGTACTTTAATATGTCAACTTGAGGACCTGTAGGGCTGGAAATGGCCAGGGACGATACAATATCATCACGATACTTAGGTGCCAATACGATATGTATTTTCGATTCTCACGGTTCTATATACATTTGGGGACCCGAGTGGCACAGTGGCCTAAGGCACTGCATCTCAGTGCTAAAGGCATCCCAACAGACCCTGGTTCGATCCCAGGCTGTATCACAACTGGCCGTGATCAGGAGTCACATAGGGCGGCGCACAGGCCCAGTGTCGTCCGGGTTAGGGGAGGGTTTGGCCGTCATTATAAAATAAGAATTTGTTCTGAACTGACTTGTCTAGTTAAATAACAAAATATATGTATTGCGATTCGATACTGTAGTTTTATTACGAAACCATGTTAAAACATATTTGATCAGTCATGGAAATAAAAGTGCTGAAAACAAAGTGTCTCCACATTTTAAAAGGAACAAGCTGTGAAGGGAAAACACTGCCATTTTGATGCAAGTACAGCCAACTAGTGCAAAAATAATATTGTGACATTGTCAAAACGATACAATACGATATACAGTGCCTTCAGAGCCCTTGACTTTTCCTACATATTGTTAAGTCACAGCCTTACTCTAAAATTGATTAAATAAAAAAACATCCTCAGCAATCTACACATAATACCACACAGGTTTTTGGAAATGTTTTCAAATGTATAAAAAAAAAAAACAGAAATACCTTATTTACATAAGTAATCTGACCCTTTGCTATCAGATTAGAAATTGAGCTCAGGTGCATCCTGTTTCCATTGATCATCATTGAGATGTTTCTACAACTTGATTGGAGTCCACCTGTGATAAATTCAATTGATTGGACATGATTTGGAAAGGCACACACCAGTCTATATAAGGTCCCACAGTTGACAGTGCATGTCAGAGTAAAAACCAAGCCATGAGGTTGAAGGAATTGTCCCTAGAGCTCTGAGACACAGAAGGTCCCCAAGAACACATCATTCTTAAACGGAAGAAGTTTGGAAACACAAAGACTCTTCCTAGTGCTGGCCGCCCGACCAAACTGAGCAATCGGGGGAGAAGGGCCTTGGTCAGGTGGGTAACCAAGAACCCAAATGATCACTGACAGAGCGCTAGAGTTCCTTTGTGGAGATGGGAGAATCTTACAGAAGGACAACCATCTCCGCAGCGCTACACCAATCAGGCCTTTATGGTAGAGTGGCCAGACTGAAACCACTCCTAAGTAAAAGGCACATGACAGCCCGCTTGGAGTTTGCCAAAAGGCACCTAAAGGACTCTCAGACCATGAGAAACATGATTCTCTGGTCTGATGAAACCAAGATTGAACTTTTTGGCCTGAATGCCAAGCGTCACGTCTGGAGGAAACCTGGCACCATCCCTATGGCATGGATGTCGCAGCATCATACTGTGGGCAGGGACGGGAGACTAGTCAGGATCGAGGCAAAGATGAACGGAGCAAAGTACAGAAAGATCCTTGACGAAAACCTGCTCAAGCACTCAGGACCTCAGACCTAGCCAGAGACCAGACTTGAACTGTGCTTTGGCAAAGTGGGTGGGGTTATATCCTTCCTGTTTGGCCCTGTCCGGGGGTGTCCTCGGATGGGGCCACAGTGTCTCCTGACCCCTCCTGTCTCAGCCTCCAGTATTTATGCTGCAGTAGTTTATGTGTCGGGGGGCTAGGGTCAGTTTGTTATATCTGGAGTACTTCTCCTGTCCTATTCGGTGTCCTGTGTGAATCTAAGTGTGCGTTCTCTAATTCTCTCCTTCACTCTTTCTTTCTCTCTCTCGGAGGACCTGAGCCCTAGGACCATGCCCCAGGACTACCTGACATGATGACTCCTTGCTGTCCCCAGTCCACCTGACCGTGCTGCTGCTCCAGTTTCAACTGTTCTGCCTTATTATTATTCGACCATGCTGGTCATTTATGAACATTTGAACATCTTGGCCATGTTCTGTTATAATCTCCACCCAGCACAGCCAGAAGAGGACTGGCCACCCCACATAGCCTGGTTCCTCTCTAGGTTTCTTCCTAGGTTTTGGCCTTTCTAGGGAGTTTTTCCTAGCCACCGTGCTTCTACACCTGCATTGCTTGCTGTTTGGGGTTTTAGGCTGGGTTTCTGTACAGCACTTTGAGATATCAGCTGATGTACGAAGGGCTATATAAATACATTTGATTTGATTTGAACCCGATCGAACATCTCTGGAGAGACCTGAAAATAGCTGTGCAGCAACTCTCCCCATCCATCCTGACATAGCTTGAGAGGATGTGCAGAGAAGAATGGGAGAAACTCCCCAAAGACAGGTGTGCCTGGAACTCCCGGGTGGCGCAGTGGTTAAGGGCGCTGTGCCATCAGAGACTCTGGGTTCGCGCCCAGGCTCTAGTCATAACCGGCCGCGACCGGGAGGTCCGTGGGGCGACGCACAATTGGCCTAGCGTCGTCCGGGTTAGGGAGGGTTTGGCAGGAAGGGATGTCCTTGTCTCATCGCGCACCAGTGACTCCTGTAGCGGGCAGTGCGCGCTAACCAAGGTTGCCAGTTGCATGGTGTTTCCTCCGACACATTGGTGCGGCTGGCTTCCGGGTTGGATGCGCGCTGTGTTAAGAAGCAGTGTGGCTTGGTTGGGTTGTGTATCGGAGGACGCATGACTTTAAACCTTAGTCTCTCTCGAGCCCGTACGGGAGTTGTAGCGATGAGACAAGATAGTAGCTACCACGAAATTGGGGAGAAAAAGGGGTAAAATTCAAAAAACAAAACTAAAAAAAGACAGGTGTGCCAAGCTTGTAGCGTAACAACCAAAAAGACTCGAGGCTGGAATCGCTGCCAAAGGTGCTTCAACAAAGTCTGAATACTGTGTGATATTTCAGTATTTTTTAAAAATAAATTAGCAAAAAACATCTGAAAACCTGTTTTTGCTTTGTCATTATGGGGTATTGTGTGTAGATTGAGGGAGGGGGAAATATCAATATCAATTTTAGAATAAGGCCTAACAAGGGATCTGAATACTTTTCGAAGTACTGTATCATCCAAAAGAATACCCCAATGTAACTTCTTCCCCCATCACTACATACCTGTAAGCAGTCCAACGAGGTGCTGACAATGCGTGGGGACTTAGATTGACAGGCAAGCTCAAAAGGAAGCACATATTTGTCAGCCTCAATGTAGTTTGCTCGGGGCGGGACCACTGTGCCATCTCTGTAGGCCAAAGGAAAGATAAATGACAACAGGAACTAAAGCCTTAATATTTATGCACTTTAAGTTGCTCTGGATAAGAAAGTCTGCAAAATGACTAAAATGTTAATGTAAAACAGATTAAATCATGCAGGCCTCAGGACATTACAAACATAATAAGCACTAATAACAGTGGTGACTGCTTAATAGGTGTTTCAAACCAATCGCCTGCCCCTGAAATACAAATACAAAAGAGGAAAAGGGGTTGGAACTTACTTTTGCTTCTCAAGCTCGATTTTAATTTCATCTGTGAAGACAAAAGGAACAAGATTAGTGTTGTCCGAACATTTACCTTAAAAAGTGACAACCAGCCGTTAGACAAAGTGCACCCTGCTTCAGTTGAAGTAAAATGCTGAGGGATGGGCCTGGAGAAATGTAACCCCTCAAATTGATAGACAGAGCTCTGGATGCAAGGACGGACCATCCAAGATATCAAAATGATAGTTTAAGGCATATTTTGATGTTTTTATTGTTTACAATTACAATGTTTACAAACATTGGCGTAAACCGGGTTTATATTCTGGGTTCTGGTGGGGTACGCCAGTGTATATACACTACCGTTTAAAAGTTTGGGGTCACTTAGAAATATCACCGTTTTTGAAAGAAATGTTTTAAAAATTGTTCATTAAAATAACAAACTTGATCAGAAATACAGTATAGACAGTGTTAATGTTGTAAATGACTATTGTAGCTGGAAACGGCAGATTTTTTTATGGAATATCTACATAGGCGTACAGAGGCCCATTATCACTCCTGTGTTCCAATGGCACATTCTGTTAGCTAATACAAGTTTATAATTTTAAAAAGGCTAATTGATCATTAGAAAACCCTTTTGCAATTATGTTAGCACAGCTGAAAACTGTTGTCCTGATTAAGGAAGCAATAAAACTGGCCTTCAGACTAGTTGAGTATCTGGAGCACCAGTATTTGTGGGTTCGATTACAGGCTCAAAATGGCCAGAAACAAAGACCTTCCTCCTGAAACTCAGTCTATTCTTGTTCTGAGAAATTAAGGCTATTCAATGCCAGAAGTTACTAGCTTGAACACACCTCGCGACTCAGTTAGCCATTGTGTCTGGGACCGCGTGGGACCGCGGATTGTCCCGGGCTTGTGGCTGTCTAAACTTCTGCTGTTTGTTGTTTCAATCTTCCCCGTGACCTGCCCTGTCTGGAACTGCAAGGAGTAACAGCGTAACCTACGTTGTTACCATGACAAAGACAATCTGATGGGAGTACCGTTGAGGACAGTGGTGTCTATCACAGGTGACTAGTTAAATAAAGGTTACACTAAGAGCATAACATTTCTGCACCCTAATTTTCTAATTCTAGTCTATCCAATACCCAAACGGAGATTCAGTGAAAATAAAAATCTCATTGATTTATCAAGACCAGTCCCAATGCTTGTCTCGGAGCAGAACGAAATTACGCCAAAATCTTATTGCTTCAAATTCTATTGCTTCTAACTTAAATGCTTTTTAAATAAATAAGACCTACACCACTTTTAACAGCACATTACTCAACACTAGTGAGGCTCATTTCGCCTATGGTAGGCCTACAGTAAATCTACAAATATTTTTTTCAACTCTGCCAATAATTACATTTAGAGGATTGGAGGTTTCTAAGTTAATATCTAAAAGAGGCATCCAATCCTCTAAATAAAATGATTGGCGGCTTTATTTACAAAGTTCAAGAATTACCTTTCACGCTCACTCTAGGTTAAATGAAAACGAAATCTCAAATATTGTTACTTTTTAAACAAAGCGATTATGATTATTATTAATTAATTTAGAATATCTAAGAGGCTGTTATATCTAAGTTTTTTTTATAATTCTAAATTAATTAATAATAATATTTCTTGTTTAAAAAGTAACAATGATTTGGAGATTTCGTTTTCATTTAACCTAGAGTGCGAGAAAAAGGCAATTCTTGAACATGGGGTGAGACTCACTAATTTGTAAATAAAGCCAGTTTGTTATTTAGAATTCTTTATTTCTGGAGAAACCTAACTTGATTATTTAGCAGACATCACTTGCTTATAGCTGGCTTGATGAAAACGATGTCCATTTCGTCTGTTCTCTGGTCGCAATGTCATTTTTGTTTTTAGATAAACAGCTCGTTTTTGAATGGTTACTGTGCTAAGGGTGGAGTTTTGGGCGAGGTGAGGCAAGCTGTGACTTTCAGGTTACAATAGGCTATAAGCATACAGCAGATGGCCGATTGTCCTCACTTTGATTATGCTGTAACAATGTACTGTAGCACCATGACCAGGATCTCTATTCATTTATTAAGTGAGCAGATTAGTGCATTCAGGAGGAATGGAAAATCTACTGGAGACATTTCAAAAATACTGGTAGACTTGGGGATTTTGGTCACGGACAGTGCTTTTCGCAAACACCATCATCAGATGCCTGTTTTATGCCAAACCTGAAAGCAGAGGAAAATGAACAGGTACAGTAGGTGACAATACTGTAAAGTAGGCCTAATAATGCTAAAAATAATGCTTAAATAAATTGACTGCTGGTCTTTACTGTACGCTGCACATTTTTACATTGCATTTCCATCGACTCACTGATGAATGAAGATGATGAGCGATCGGCAAAGGCCATCTGGAATCTGCTGGCATCACGACACAACATCAACATCGCTCTATTTACAGTCAAAAGACAGCTGAAGAAACTTGCGTTGACTTATGGAAAGGCTCGGTAAGAAATGTTTATTTATTTATATATACACTACTTAAAATAATAAAGGGAACACTTAAACAACACAATGTAATTCCAAGTCAATCACACTTCTGTGAAATCAAACTGTCCACTTAGGAAGCAACACTGATTGACAATAAATTTCACATGCTGTTGTGCAAATAGAATAGACAACAGGTGGAAATTATAGGCAATTAGCAAGACAACCCCAATAAAGGAGTGGTTCTGCAGGTGGTGACCACAGACCACTTCTCGGTTCCTATGCTTCCTGGCTGATGTTTTGGTCACTTTTGAATGCTGGCGGTGCTTTCACTCTAGTGGTAGCATGAGACAGAGTCTACAACCCACACAAGTGGCTCAGGTAGTGCAGCTCATCCAGGATGGCACATCAATGCGAGCTGTGGCAAGAAGGTTTGCTGTGTCTGTCAGCGTAGTGTCCAGAGCATGGAGGCGCTACCAGGAGACAGGCCAGTACATCAGGAGACGTGGAGGAGGCCGTAGGAGGGCAACAACCCAGCAGCAGGACCGCTACCTCCGCCTTTGTGCAAGGAGGAGCACTGCCAGAGCCCTGCAAAATGACCTCCAGCAGGCCACAAATGTGCATGTCTGCTCAAACGGTCAGAAACAGACTCCATGAGGGTGGTATGAGGGCCCGACGTCCACAGGTGGGGGTTGTGCTTACAGCCCAACACCGTGCAGAACGTTTGGCATTTGCCAGAGAACACCAAGATTGGCAAATTCGCCACTGGCGCCCTGTGCTCTTCACAGATGAAAGCAGGTTCACACTGAGCACATGTGACAGACGTGACAGAGTCTGGAGACGCCGTGGAGAACGTTCTGCTGCCTGCAACATCCTCCAGCATGACCGGTTTGGCGGTGGGTCAGTCATGGTGTGGGGTGGCATTTCTTTGGGGGGCCGCACAGCCCTCCATGTGCTCGCCAGAGGTAGCCTGACTGCCATTAGGTACCGAGATGAGATCCTCAGACCCCTTGTGAGACCATATTCTGGTGCGGTTGGCCCTGGGTTCCTCCTAATGCAAGACAATGCTAGACCTCATGTGGCTGGAGTGTGTCAGCAGTTCCTGCAAGAGGAAGGCATTGATGCTATGGACTGGCCCGCCCGTTCCCCAGACCTGAATCCAATTGAGCACATCTGGGAAATCATGTCTCTCTCCATCCACCAACGCCACGTTGCACCACAGACTGTCCAGGAGTTGGCTGATGCTTTCGTCCAGGTCTGGGAGGAGATCCCTCAGGAGACCATCCGCCACCTCATCAGGAGCATGCCCAGGCGTTGTAGGGAGGTCATACAGGCACGTGGAGGCCACACACACTACTGAGCCTCATTGACTTGTTTTAAGGACATTACATCAAAGTTGGATCAGCCTGTAGTGTGGTTTTCCACTTTAATGTTGAGTGTGACTCCAAATCCAGACCTCCATGGGTTGAAATTTGATTTCCATCATCTTTCACTTATAATTCACTGTATCACAATTCCAGTGGTTCAGAAGTTTACATACACTAAGTTGACTGTGCCTTTAAACAGCTTGGGAAATTCCAGAAAATGATGTCATGGCTTTAGAAGCTTCTGATAGGCTAACTGTCATCATTTGAGTCAATTGGAGGTGTACCTGTGGATGTATTTCACGGTCTACCTTCAAACTCGGTGCCTCTTTGCTTGACATCATGGGAAAATCTAAAGAAATCAGCCAGACATCAGAAAAACAAATTACATACCTCCACAAGCCTGGATCATCATTGGAAGCAATTTCCAAATGTCTGAAGGTACAACGTTCATCTGTACAAACAATAGTACGCAAGTATAAACACCATGGGACCACACAGACATTATACCGCTCAGGAAGGAGACGCCTTCTGTCTCCTATTGATGAACGTACTTTGGTGTGAAAAGTGCAAATCAATCCCAGAACAACAGCAAAGGACCTTGTGAAGATGCTGGAAGAAAGGTACAAAAGTATCTATATCCACAGTAAAACGAGTCCGATATCAACAGAACCTGAAAGGCCACTCAGCAAGGAAGAATCTACTGCTTCAAAACCACCATAAAAAAGTCAGACTATGGTTTGCAACTGCACATGGGAACAAAGATTGTACTTTTTGGAGCAATGTCCTCTGGTCTGATGAATCAAAAATAGAACTGTTTGGCCATAATGACCATAGTTATGTTTGGAGGCTTGTAAGCTGAAGAACGCCATCCCAACCGTGAAGCACTGGGGTGGAAGCATCATGTTGTGGGGGTGCTTTGCTGCAGGAGGGCCTGGTGCACTTCAAAATAAATGTCATCATGAGAAGGAAAATTACGTAGATATATTGAAGCAACATCTCAAGACATCAGTCAGTAAGTTTAAGCTTGGTCGCAAATGTGTCTTCCAAATGGATAACTCATACCAAGAATACTTCCAAAGTTGTGGCAAAATGGCTAAAAGACAACTAAGTCTTGGAGTGGCCATCACAAAGCCCTGACCTCAATCCCATAGAAAATGTGTGGGCAGAACTGAAAAAGCGAGGCCTACAAACCTGACTCAGTTACACCAGCTCTGTCAGAAGGAATGGGCCAAAATACACCCAACTTATTGTGGGAAGCTTGTGGAAGGCTACCTGAAACATTTTACCCAAGTTAAACAATTTAAAGGCAATGCTACCAAATACTAATTGAGTGTATGTAAACTTCTGACCCACTGGGAATGTGATGAAAGGGGGGGTTCACACCTAGCTCGGCTATTAGATAATTCTTTAGTAAAGGTTGTAAAGTCTTTTGTTCAGCTAACAGCCCATCCTAGAAACATTGTTAGCAGAATTCACAACCTGCTACGCTTGTGAAAAACTAATAATAACTTTTTCCCTTTTCCACTTGTTAAAGATTCCAAATATTGGGGCCTCCTGGGTGGCGCAGTGGTTAAGGGCTATTATTAGTTTTTCACAAGCGTAGCAGGTTGTGAATTCTGCTAACAATGTTTCTAGGATGGGCTGTTAGCTGAACAAAAGACTTTACGACCTTTACTGAAGAATTATCTAATAGCCGAGCTAGGTGTGCCATCAGAGTCGCTGGGTTCGCTCCCAGGCTCTGTCGTAACCGGCCGCGACCGGGAGGTCCGTGGGGCGACGCACAATTGGCCTAGCGTCGCCCGGGTTAGGGAGGGCTTGGTCGGTAGGGGTGTCCTTGTCTCATCGCGCACCAGTGACTCCTGTGGCGGGCTGGGCGCAGTGTGCGCTAACCAAGGTGGCCAGGTGCACGGTGTTTCCTCCGGCGCATTGGTGCGGCTGGCTTCCGGGTTGGATGCGTGCTGTGTTAAGAAGCAGTGCGGCTTGGTTGGGTTGTGTATCGGAGGACGCATGACTTTCAACCTTCGTCTCTCCCGAGCCCGTACGGGAGTTGTAGCGATTCCAAATGTTAATGTTTTTAGCCACAGTCGGTCCCAACCCCAATTAATACATTTGGGCACAGTCGATGGACTTCAGGCCAGAATGTTGAGGGTTCGAAACCTGCTCCCTACTTGTTTCATTACATTATTATGTCGGGTCTCAGAGCAAATAGCCTGGATTCTTACTCCCATCTCATTCCTCGCCCTCTTCCACGCGTCATTCTGAGCCTGAATGGCTCGCTTGTGGGCGTGCTGGCAGGATATGGCAGCACCTTCGGTTGTGTGTCAAGAATTCAGCTTAGCAAGTTTGAATAAAGGTCTGGTTATTCAAAGGCAAATAGTAATATGCTCTAAACCGCTCTGGTGAAAAACTTTGCTGCTCTGGTTTCAATCGTCCACAAGGCTGGGAGAACCTCAGATGAAGGGAGTTAGATATGCATAGGAAGTGTAATGTACTGTTTTTCCCTTGTACATATGAATTAAAATCCAGCCTTTACTTAAATCATGTTTCTAGTCTATTGCATAGTTACAATGTGTAATCATTGATATCCCAGGAGTGGTAAACACTTGAAGTGTTTGTAATAAATACATGCAGACACAG
Source organism: Oncorhynchus mykiss (assembly GCF_057628025.1). NCBI lineage: Eukaryota > Metazoa > Chordata > Actinopteri > Salmoniformes > Salmonidae > Oncorhynchus > Oncorhynchus mykiss. The sequence goes on from NC_143030.1 coordinate 53,555,770, forward strand.
TATCATTCAAAGAATGGAGTTTGATACACCTGGTATATGACTGAAAAGAAACATGCTAAATAGCAATTTTTGTAAATGAACTTTATGACAAAAAAATATGCACAATGGCTTGTCTCTCTTTTTCAATTTTTGCATAAAATGACATACCAAATCAAACTGCTTGTAGCTCAGGCCCTGAAGAAAGGATATGCATATTCTTGGTACCATTTGAAAGGAAACCCTTTGAAGTTTGTGGAAATGTGATTTAAATGTAGGAGAATATAACACAATAGATCTGGTAGAAGAAAATACAAATTATTATTATTTTTTTTTAAATACCACCATCTTTGAAATGGAAGAGAAAAGTCCCAGTTCTAGCCATCGCTCTGGTTGTAATTCCGATGGTGTCCACAAGATGGCAGCAGTGTATGTGCAAAGTTTCAGACGGATAACTTGAAGTATGAGCGTTCTCCATGACATTTAGTGTGAAGTCACCCAGGTACATTTGGGCAAATCGTGAAGGAGACCGTTGCATTCATATTACATTTTTCTGCAAGAATATCATCAAATCTGTATACTTGGACTTTGATTTGAGCTTTTCCAGTATTCGTAGCCATATTATAAGTTCAACATTGCAAAACAACCAGTTTTCATAACTTCATAATTGAATATTCGTATAATTTTTGTCCAAAACGAAAAGGCATGCTGCCGTACAAGGTTAGTAGGTACATTTTACGACCGATACATATTTTCCGGATACTCTCGTAAAGCCAAGCTCATTGGCTATCTAGCTAGCTTTGTTTGTGCTTATTTGACAAAGGTAGAGTCGTTCAAGTGAACACCGCCCGCGTCATCGGCATGCCATGAAGGTGTCGCTCTCTGACCAAATATGGTGTCCTATAGGATATACTACACCCATAATGATATAGTGAAGTCTCGTTACGTTCTAGGATCTCTGAGAAATACATACGAATGCGATTTGACTGGTTGAATTAGATTTTCACAGATTCTTTTCTTTGCAGATTGAACGAGTGGAAATACAAAATCGATCATGCGTGCTATATGGACCTTTTTAGGATATGAGAAATGATTTTCTCTAACACAACGATTCATGTTAACTCCAGGACCCTTGGATGGGTGAAATGGATGAGTGGAAATCAGAGTATAAGTACACAATCACCTTCAGAGGTGAATTTATCAAACCTATCGCGGTGAAAACTTTTGTTGGGTGCTCTCCTCAAACAATAGCATGGCATTTTTTCACAGTAATAGCGACTATAAATTGGACAGTGCAGTTATATTAACAAGAATATAAGACTTATATGTACCGACATTTGTTGTTTCTCTAAAATCTGCACTGCATGATTTACAACTGACGGGAAGTCACCAGTGACGGGTGGCATAACGTCAAATTCGTCATTGGAACCACTCAATATGATTGGTTATATAAAAACCTTGGGACCCAAAAGCATAATGAGTGCTCTAACTCCACTCTGCTGTGGTCTGGAGCAATGAAGCCGTGATGCTGGGTACCTCTAAGTCCCGCGGCGTATACTCACAACTTTTAAAGGAGGAATATATATATTTATTTATTTAACTGGGCAGGTCAGTTAAGAACAAATTCTTATTTACAATGACGGCCTACCCCAGCCAAACCTGGACGACGTTGGGCAATTGTGCGCCGCTCTATGGGACTCCCAATCACGGCCGGATGTGATACAGCCTGGATTCGAACTAGGGACTGTAGTGACGCCTCTTGCACTCAGAAGCAGTGCCTTAAACTGCTGCGCCGCTCAGGAGCCCCAGTGTGGTGTACCGTAGGGCAGCTCTCTAGGCCCTCCACTCTTTTCTATTTTTACCAATGACTTGCCATTGGCATTAAACAAAGCATGCGTGTCCATGTATGCTGATGATTCAGCCATACACGCGTCAGCAACCACTGCTTATGAAGTCACTGAAACCCTTAACAAAGAGTTGGTCTGTTTTGGAATGGGTGGCCAGTAATAAACTGGTCCCGAACATCTAAACCTAAGAGCATTGTATTTGGAAAAAATCCTTCCTTGAGTTCTGGACCTCAGCAGAATCTGGTCATGAATGGTGTGGCTGAAGAACAAGATGAAGACACAATTACTTGGTGTTATCGAAGTCTGTTAACTGTCATGGTCAAAATATATAGATTCAATGGTTATAAAGATGGGGAGAGGTCTGTCAGTAATAAAGAGATGCTCTGCTTTTTTTTTTACACCTCACTCCACAAAGCAAATCCAGCAGGCTCTAGTTTATCTTAATTATTGTTCAGTCATATGGTCAAGTGCTGCAAAGAAAGACCTAGTTAAACTGCAGCTGGTCCAGAACAGAGTGGCACCTTTTGCTCTTCATTGTAATCAGAGGTCTAATATTAATACCATGCATGCCAGTAGGGTTGCAAAATTCCAGGAACTACCAATAAATTCACTGGTTTTCCAGAAATCCTGGTTGGAGAATTACAGATTTGCTGCTTAATTCTGGGAAATCTCCAACTGGGACTTCAGGAAAACAAGGAATTTATTGAAAGTTCCCAGAATTTTGCCACCTTACCTGCCAGTCTCTCTTGGTTAAGAGTTGAGAAAAGACTGACTGCGTCACTTCTTGTAACAATGTGTTGGAAATTCCAAATAGTTTGCAGTCAACTTATACACAGCACTGACACATACACACCCCCCCCCCCCCCCTCTCATGCCACCCCACAGTTTGCGACCCCACTGCAGTAGAGCACAGTACAGTAAAGAAAAGTAGTATAGTTCAGTAGATTCTGTACAATACTGTACAAGAGTAGAGTGGAATGTAATATACTCTATTGGACTGTACTCAACTTTCCTTGACTGTACTGTGATGTGCAAACTTGTGAAACATTGATGTCTATGAATGGTACAGATCTTGTTTGGGGGTGGAGTTTATTAGAATAATAGCCAGTGTGTAGAATAATACCCAAACATGTAAAGGAAGATATTACATTGTTCTACCTATTCAGGATAAATCACCATGAAGAGAATGACATTCATAAGAATGCATTTCTATATAGTACAGATCAAGGACCCATGATGACATTCTGTTACCGGGGTTTGATCCACTTCTGTTACTGTAGTTCAATAACTAAAATAGATCATATCGTAGCTGACACCACATTCTTTCTGCAGACATATCTACTCCGAATTAAGATTCAAATAAGAGTTTTTGGAGAACATGGTCACATAAAAAACATTGATATTTACTGTCATTCTGTTACCAAACTTTCCACCTGCACTGTTCCTCAAGCAAATGTGTTTTAGTAAAATGTCCAGTGGAAATTGTTAAAAGTAGACTTGAGCATGATTTGTTAAAAACTTTCCAATTAATGGTTTTTGGTTGGCATACATTGAAAAAAGAACAAGTGGGTCCCAGCGTCACTCTGTTATGGTGGAATTTCCCCCAGCTGACTTGCCTACATGTTCTGAAATACATTTTAACTTTTAGAAAGATAAGCTTGAAATAGGCATGGTATAATTGACTCAACAACCAAAACACGTACCTGTTTAGGTTTCCTAACGAACCAGAAAAATCAACAGTTCTTTCTGCTTGTTTGTCAAAGTTAGCTAGCCAACTCATTGTTCCTGCTTTGTACTATACCCCTCAGAAGTGTCTCCTCTGTGACTCAATTCATTTCAGTAGCATAGAAATGAGTGTCAACATACCCATTTATACAGTTACATTAGCAAAATCAAATCAAACGAACTTCAAACAATTGATATTATGGTGTTATGCGACCTGAAATTAAAGTAGGCCTACACTCCACCGCAAAACCCATAAACCTCTAGCTAATGACCAGACACAATCGTATCCCCTTGACATTGATCTGTCCAAAGTTGTGACACAAGGGCCTGTGCTCATAACAGCTCTGTCGAAACAGGCCTAAATGCACCACTCAATGTCACGATTTTGCTTATGTATTAGGCCTACGCATTAGCATACAAGGCCAGATGTGATCAAGGGCTGTATCACACACATCCAGACGACCAACTGCTGCTATACCCAAGGACTCCACATACTGATATTCTTGGCAACTGCTGACACACAAAGTTGTTCTCAAGGCAAGGCATACATAACAGCAGAACAGGGAGCATAGACTATGGACTTTGGAAATAGCCTACAGCAGTTGTAGTCTCAACTGCAGCTTGACCCTGTGCTCCTCTCAACTGTGTGCCTGTGTGCTCTCTCTGGGGGGGGGGTTGAATGCCCTGAATCTCTCAAGGCTCATCTGGGATCCAAAAACATTCCATTATCCGTGGAAGCAGCATTATAATTATTGCACCACTGGACACCTCCAGTCGCTCATCTCCCCTTTAAAATAAGTATAATCAGGATATACAACTTGTGCAATAGTCTAAATGTCACAACCTAGGACACATTACAGCGCAGTAAAGTGCAAATGAACAAACTATGGTGACAGAGAGTGTCTGTTGGAAGTGGAACCCCCCCAAGGACATTTAGCCTAATTGCTCAATGGCATGTGTGCTTACACACACTAGGGAAAACCACAGTCCATTGGCCACTTAGTTTGTGAAAAAGAGCGGCTAATATTTGTCAGAGGAGGATAAGGATTCATTGTGGCATTCTTATTATAGCATGTTATCAGATTAACAATGCTCATTATAACAAAGAACTTCAGCAATGAAGTGTAGCGGTGATAGGCAGGCAGGTTCACCTGGAATCTAAGTGGTGAATAGGAAACCATTGCTTGTCTACCTGCCATGAATCATAAATAATGTACAGTGCAGGACCGGGTCAAAGCACAAACTTGTTTGCCTCTTATTTCCATCTCAAAATAAGTGAGGGAGAGACTAGACAATAGGCTTCAAAGTTCCCGGAAGTATGCCATCACTGAACTGGAATTTCTGGTAGCTTAAAACATCTAGCTAGAAATTCTTCTAGATTAGACCAATGAAGGGTTTACACACATCACTGGGTTAGACCCTGCTCAAGAACCTCGTGTTTTTTTTGGACAACAGCAACTATGCCGTTCTGAACTAGCAGTAAAAATGAACATTCAACTACAGTAAAATACACATGTGTATTCATTAACAGTAAAAATGTACAGCTGCCATGTCTCCAACATGTTTACCATTTAGCAGTATTGATATATATTAAAAAAAACACAGCACAAGAGCAATGCGTGGGAGTGTAAAACTATCCCTCCACTGCTCAGTGGAAAATAGACGTCAGAATATCCTGATTGAAGTAAATTGCCAGCTGACTGAAGGTGACAGTGCTACGTACTGTACAATGATTGGTCCAATGGCTAGGTAGCAAGCTAAGTCGTTAGCCAACTAGCTAGCTGTCAAAGTTGACATGGATGATATTGCAATCTGAAGACATAGCATATGACTGAATATAATAGCCTAGTGTTCACATGCAGTCAGATATATGACAAGGCTCCACGATCATTAACTAGTTTTCAAAGACAGGAAGCATTGAACATTATGCTGCGTTGTGTTGGTAGCTATCTAGCCACCAATCTGGCTAATCGAACTGGCTAGCAAGCTTGCTAACTTGACAGGAGGCCATTGAACGCCATAGCTAGCTCGCTAACAAACAAAATTAACTAGTTAGCACGGAAGGTCTAACGTTATGTAGCTAAAATATTACGTTGAAGAAATAACAACACTAAGGATGCAACGTCCACCAATAAAAATGTTTAACTCACGCACCAAGAGCCACTTGGCATGCTTTACGCAGCTGGCTGTGCTGGCTCCGCTTCACCTCCTTATCCGACAGGATTTTTTCCAGCGCCCTAGACAGAAACATGCTCTTGGTTTTTGTGCTTTCCGTCTGCTTCTGGTGTTGTTGTTGAGCAAGACGTTGTTGCTGTTGCATCTTTTGATAAAACTGCTGCTCTCTCAGGCCGGCATCTCTGGCCTGACCCTGCGTAGACGCAGGCGAGAGAAATGCTAACTAAACCAGGCTATCGGTGTGTCAATCCACCGAGATTGTTGGGGCTGCTACCTCAGCACTGAGTCGCCATGTTGTTTACACGTCACGTGATTCTAAACTGATTTTGACGCTTTGGCACCCTCCACTGGATCGAATGATCCCTTCAGTTTCCCAACAAAACCTTATATGCGTCATGCTGATACGGGTTTTATACATATTTCTTATAGATAATATTTTAGCCCCGACGTGACTCGTTAGTATTAAGTTTAATTGATTTGGATTCTTCTGAAAGCAGCAGTGTGGCCCAAAAATATCTGGGGTTTTCTAGTTAGGTAAAAAAAAAAAAAAGTATTGTTTTATAGAAACATGATGGAAAGGGAAAGGCTGATACCTCGTCCTTGGTACAACTGAATGCGTTACCAGCATCTTTGCTACTATGTTTCAACTGTGCCCAAGCCAATGGTCCCAAGTCTGGAACATGACAAGATATGATGGGAGCACTTGCACATGATATGATTCTCAGCATTTTGTTACTTTTGGCTCATTAAATATTTACATTTTTATTATTACAAAAAACAGCATTTTAAATTAAGAAAATAAACAAAACATATAGTCAATGATTGCTACATATTAGTTTATTTTTCCAGCTCATGGAATCAATAATTATACATGTGCATCTATTCATACATTTCTTTACTACTTTAAAACATTTTCATTAAATGTGATAAAAATGTACATCATATAGCATTGATAAGAAAATACTGAAAATATTCAGTACAAATCTATACCTTAGGATTTATCTAGCAAGAAAAGATCCTTGCTCATTATCTTTAAAAAAAAGTAACTGACAAAACAATAATTCCGAAGCCTGTTGTGTATTCTCTGAAATAGAGGGTTTCTCCAGGAATAAAAGAAGTCGCAGTATTGGGGGGGGGGGGACTGTCATAGTGAGTTATAATCTACCCCCCTATACACTGCGTGTACAGAAAAACATTTGAATCAAACTACTTTTAATAGGACAAGAAGAAGTACCTACCAGGAATAGATGAGATCATGAACTTCAAACATGAATTAACATAGTGGATCAGTTACACAAATGAAAACATATGACTTCATTGCTATGCTGAAACATGATTACAAAATAAATAGCTGTGGTTACAATCCCAATGCCCTGTGTAGTTAAAACAAAAATAAATTAAACAGATTTCTAAAATTCGGCCATTCAAAATGTCACTCGTCATGCTTTGAATGTTACAGAACTGTTTGGAATGAGAGACAAAGCAAATCAACTCGTCAACACCGTGTGTACCATAACAGAGAATGGAGTAGTACCTCACAGTGTCAATGAGTCAGTATGATAGGGAGTGGAAGTTCAGTTCACATAACCTGCTCTGAGCAGATGTTTGATCACAGATCCAGTGTTTATGATTCTCATTAGGTATTTCTACAAGTAAGACAAGACTGCAGTCCAGCTCAATAGAGGGGGTTAGAGGGGAGTAAGGCAACTGTTCCCAGTACATTTAGTTTCCCCTAGCAAAAGCCAAAATCAATGAGAAATGATGCACATCAGTGCCCCATCTGCTCTCAAAGGAGTATGTTAGCTTCTATTACTGTTTACATGTTGAGTACAGCCTTAGTGTTAATTCCCAAATATACTTCACAACAGCTCAATGGCAACTAATCACACAGAGAATAGAACTACAATCTATCGGAATGAAGACGTTCTGCAGTACTCGCCTGATCAGTTTCACGTTAAGCATTTGTAGTTTGGTGCATAGCCGCGGGAAGTAGCTTGTGGGCAGGGGTGCTGCAGCACCTTCAGCACCCCAACTTCCCACAGCTATGGTTCGGTGAGAAACTGTCTCGTGTTTTGGGCAAATCTGTTGGATCGATGCTACCGGCATTCTAAAATCACCTTGCTGGTGTTGACCTTCCTGAACAACCACAGGTACAGACATCAGGTGACAGACATGTGACCAGGAACAGGTGAGAATACGCACTCCCCTCACCTGATCCAAGTTATTCAATGCGTAGCGCTAGACAAACTCCACCTTACTCAAACACAAGGTGCAAACACAGAGACTGGGTCGGGATGTGTGAGAGAGTATCAAAATAGTAACTTCTTCCTGCCGACTTGGTTCTTCAACAGTCCCATCCCTCCTCTCTTGGGGCATTAGTGTCCTAGCTCTAAGTTATGTAACATCAGTCACAGTCCAGTTATTCATGTGCAATCTATACCAGTATTACATTCTTTGAAATAGGGACAAATACTGTATATGAAGTGAGGGCACTGTTCAAACACGAATGATTCAGGCCACATCGAAGTGAACTTAGAGATGGAAAACTGTAAGAAAGTCCACCCTATCGGTTACATGTACTTCCACCCATACAAAACATGGACAGATGAAAAAAAGAGAGAACATGAGGAACATACTGAGATGAGTGAAGAGTCATGGTCAGAGAAATCAGAGAATCACATATACAATCACATACTGTCACGCTTTATAGACAAAGTGGGGAAATAGCCCTTGTCATGAGGAAAGAAAAGTTAAATAAAAAATAAAAACAAGAAAGATGGATCTTCCTCACCCCACACAACGACATCCTGGATTATTACCGACGACAGTAATGTAGAGATATGGTCCTTACCCATGGGTCCTTAGAATTCCAATATTGTATGTTGCGGTACACTTATTTTCCACTAAATAAAAATCATACAGTAAATTATTTGATTGAAATAAAAGAGAAAAAAAACAGCATTAAAACTTAGAGATTTTCGAAAGTCCAGTTGCTTCACATAATTGCTTCTAGTTGGTTTTTAATGATTATCAACATTAAAAGCTTGTGGGGAAAAACATAGGAATAGTGGTTAAACCTGTTCGGATCCAAACAAAGAAGCCCATATTTGTTTTTTCCCCATCAGACTAAAATTAGAGTATTATTGCAGACCTCTGCTCTTTGTTGGTTACTATGGTAACAGGTAGGATGGAAGCCATTACTTCAGTTCCCACATGCTGTAATCACCTAGGAGAGGGTTGTTGTCATTTGCAAAGTGACCAGGCAAAAGCAGATTGTCAAATGAGCTCAAGACAGTCTCCTCTATCTAACAAGCCAGGGTAGAATAGCTAGGGAGAGGTCAGAGCATACATGTGTGCATTCATTTGCCCACTTCTTTCATTAAAATCAGTCCTTTCATACAGTTCACAAAATTGAAAAAAAAAACAACCGAGAATACCATCTCATTCCTGCCATCAAGAGGAAGAATATAGAAACGGTCTCCCCCTCCCAAAATAGAAACAAGTGCTTTTTGTGGTTTTGAATCAGGAGTTTCCCCTTCCACACAAACACCATGTGTAATCAATGTGTCTGTCGGTCACAGTGTAGGGAGGGCTGTGGCGATACTATGGCACGCATGCGTAGGTCTTGGCGTTTGTGTTCTTTGTGTATGCATGAAGGTATCTGAATGTATGTGCAAGACTATGTTTTTGCATATAAGAGCGAGAGTAAAACTATTTAAGTATGAATGTGTGCGTGCTGTAATTATTGTGCAAGTATGAAGAGTGTATGTGTCTACAGTGTGATGAGTGTGCCGTCCTCCTCAAGGCTCCTTCCTTCTAGGCCCCTGTCGGGCGTGCTGACCGTGCTCAGTGAACCGGTGCTGGAGGCCAGGGCTCCGTTGGCTGTGGAGCGGAGGTTCAGGTGGGGCTCGTAGCGGGGCAGGGAGGGCATGCTGCAGCTGGCCGAGGCTGCCCGTGGGATGGGCAAGGCCTCCCCGTCTGCCTCGATCACCAGGTCCTCATCATCCTCATCACTTTCTAGCTCCTCTGGGTGGAAGTTCTGGATGATGTGTGCCGGGGTCGTCGCTATGGCAGCACCAGGGGTGAAATAGCCGTAGAAACTTGCGCCGCTGTCGGAAGAGCGACCCGAACTTCCGGAAGCCGCCCCACCCCCACCCCCTCCGCCACTGCTCCGTATGATGTTGTTGCGCTGGTTGGCTGGCTTCACCGTCACAATGAGGTTGTGGCTGTTGGCGATCATCATGTCAGTCACCTGGTCCAGAGACTTGCCTTGAACCTCGATGCCGTTGACCTCGAGCACCTCGTCGTTGACGGCCAGCAGGCCAGTGCTCTCAGCTAGGCCCCCAGGCACCATGCGGGAGATGAAGATCCCAGGAACCTTCTCCAGACCCTGGGGTGTGACCCGGACGCTGGAGCCGTCGCGGATGTAGAAACCCAATGGTTTCTCCTGGCCATGCTTGTAGAGGCGCACCCGGCGGTGTGTCTCAGGGAGGATGTCCACGTCGATGATGGAGGAGACAGGCCTGAAGTCCCTGGGCAGGCTAATGATCACAGGGGGCTTCTTCCGGTTGGCATCAGGCCGCAGTAACACGGCAGCTAGGACAGTCTTCTTAGGACGGGTCAGAGAGTCCGTACCAAACGCAGAGTAGTCTGCTTCCTCTGCAAAAAGAGAGGGGGAAAACATAATATGTAATAGAACCAACCATATCAATATCACATCAGTGCAGACAGGATCCAATATCATCCCATAAATGCTTACTGACAATCATTATCATGGTGGAAGTATAATTCATTACTGACATTCTACTGCAGACTTTACTGTAGTTATGGAAAAGCGATTGTGTTTCTAAGCCCAATGCTTCCCTTATCTTAGAGCCACTCCCTCCTTTCACTAGACTTGTTTCAGTGCTTCCCTCTGCCCTCCCTTCCCTGGTATTATTCCTCATGTGGAGTAAACGGAAGCATAGACTCCTGTCTCTATTTCATGAAAGGGCTTTCTGAATTCCTCAAAGGCTTACTCATGGCGACCGTGCTGCTGTGGGACATACCTGAGCATGGCTCAGAGCAGGGACAGGACTCTATACTAGATCAAAGGTCTGGGAGGACAGAGAGAATCAGGCAATGGCTCTAATGGTTAACTACCAGCACACAGATGCTGAACATTATCATAAACATTAACTCCCTCCTGTGTTGTGTGCCCCAGTCACTCTTTATCATCGCTCTGTCTTTTCTCTCTCCTGCTGGCTATATATACACACACAGTACCAGTCAAAAGTTTGGACACACCTACTCATGCAAGGGTTTTTCTTTATTGTAACTATTTTCTACATTGTAGAATAATAATAATAATAATCACCACTATGAAATAACATATGGAATCACGAAGTAACCCCCCCCCCCCCCAAAAAAAAGTGTTAAACAAATCAACATGTATTTTATATTTGAGATTTTTCAAAATAGCCACCGTTTGCCTTGATGACAGCTTTGCACACTTGGCATTCTCTCAACCAGCATCACCTGGAATGCTTTTCCAACAGTCTTGAAGGAGTTCCCACATTTGCTGACCACTTGTTGGCTGCTTTTACTTCACTCCGAGGACCAGCTCAATGTAGAAAAAAGTAGGTGTATCCAAACGTTTGACTGGTACTGTATATCCTAGAATGAAAGACCTGTTTCAGTACCCCATGGTGTTGTAACGTAGTGTACACTGAAGTTAGCTCAGGTGATGTGGATATACTGTAAGCATCATCTATAATGGTCCAGGGATAGTTGCGTTGTCACTATAGACTGTGTGGATCTGGGATAGGGTCTAGGCAGGTTGTAGATAAGGATTCCAGAACTCAGATTCTGACAGGTACTCCTTCCTCCCCTCCCCATATCAACAAGAAAAACAAAGGATCAATTGTACAGAGAAACGGTATCCCATTTCAATTCCCATGAGACATATTTATTACCAGGACGAATAACTGCAAAACAAATTATAGGTTTAAATATTCACAAAAACACACTGGGTATGTTGAGTTAAAATACATGAAGACACACAATAATCCAGACTCAATGTTTTTGAAGCATCCAGCTAATACGCTACATGACCAGAAGTATGTGGACACCTGCTTGTTGAACATCTCATTCCAAAATCATACGTATTATTTTTGGGTCCCCCCTTCGCTGCTACTGTATAAGAGCAGATATGTTCCAATGTTCAAGAGTGGAGCACTCTTCTGGGAAGGCTTTCCACTAAATGTTGGAACATATCTGCGGGGACTTGCTTCCATTCAGCCACAAGAGCGTTAGTGAGGTCGGGCACTGTTGTTGGGCGATTAGGCCTGGCTCGCAGTCGCCATTCCAATTCATTCCAACGGTTGAGGTCAGGGCTCTGTGCAGGCCAGTCATGTTCTTCCACACTGATCTCGACAAACCATTTCTGTATGGACGCCGCTTTGTGGACGGGGTCATTGTCATGTTGAAACAGGAAAGGGCCATCCACAAACTGTTGCCGCAAAGTTGGAAGCACATAATCGTATAGAATGTAATTGTACGCTTTAGCTACGCTGTAGCGAGCTTCACACCACTCCAGCAATAACTTGGCATTACGCATTGTGATCTTAGGCTTGTGTTTGGCTGCTCTGCCATGGAAAACCATTTCATGAAGCTTCCGACGAACAGTTATTATGCTTACACCTGTCAGCAACGGGTGTGGCCGAAATAGCCAAATCAACTAATTTGAAGGGGTGTCCACATACTTCTGTATATATAGTGTGTGTGTGATGTTCACACAGAGGTATGTTTACATCTACACACAGTAGGGCATTTCTAAAGGACAGGCACGCACAGGTCTGGCAGACTGGTCCCTACAGTGCAGTCAGCCATACCAGTGAATGTCTACATTTTTCTCCTCTTTCACACAGTCCCCCACAAATATCAAAGGGAAAGTCTAACAATGAGGTTATAGTCAAGGATATAGTGTAGAATAGGAGGCCCATGAGGGCCACTCATACAGCCTCAAAGACAAGCTGTTCTATAAGTCACATAAACAGCCACGCAGACCAACTGCCGCATAACAGGCCACACAACAAACCAGAGCTTACACACAAACACTGACACCCCTCCCCATTTGTTTTGTACACTGCTGCTACTCCCTGTTTATCATCTATACATAGTCACTTCATCCTTACTTTAGTTTATTTGGTACTGTTGGTTAAGGGCTTGTAAGTTAGCATTTCAAGGTAAGGTACACACTCGTTGTATTCGGCGTATGTGGCAAATAAAGTTAGATTTGATTGCTCCATCCCTTGAGTGTTTCTCTGACTCAACTGATGACAGTGAAAACCAATCCCTTCTCGTATCTCATTAAAGCAGCAAGCACGGCTTTCAGTCTAATTAGACAAACAAACATGACTTTTACACACACACAACCCTAATCCAAGAGTTGACCCCTCCTAAATTCTCTCTCCGACCCGCCACCTCTGTTTTCCTATGGTCGATAAAGTAAGCGGGTGTAAATAGTCAATACTATGGCGCTAAAGCCACATGGACCCACACTAATCATCTGTGACGCGCTTGGTGAGAGTCCCTTTGGGGGTCCCCCACTGTCATATGTCCCAGCACATTTCCCTAGGGCCGGGCTGCCGGGGTCACCGTCACACTCAGTGGCTTGAGTCAGTTTATGAGTTATCCTCATTATGTACAATGGTTGGAAGTCAGCAGACTAATAATTACGTAAACAATAAAAATAACACCAGCAGTGTAGATATGAGTTCACCTTTATGCTCCTTAAACACGTGACTCAAACTTCAGGAATGCAATGTAGTGAGCATAGTTCCTTCAGGAAGAATTCATACCATGACTTATTCCACATTTTGTTGTGTTACAGACTGAATACAAAATGGACTCAATTGATTTTTTTCACCCATCTACACACAATATCCCATAATGACAAAGTGAAAACATGTTTATAAATGTTGGCAAATTTACTGAAAATGAGAAAAATCTAATTTACATACAATACCAGTCAAAAGTTAGGACACACCTACTCATTCAAGGGTTTTTCTTTATTTTTACTATTTTATACATTGTAGAATAATAGTGAAGACATCACAACTATGAAATAACACATGTGGAATCATGTAGTAACCAAAAAGTGTTAGATTTTATATTTTTGAAAGTAGCCACCCTGCGCTCTGAAGCAGGTTTTCATCAAGGATCTCTGTACTGTTCTCTGTTCATCACCATAGGGATGGTATCAGGTTATCTTGGCATTCAGGCCAAAGAGTTCAATCTTGGTTTCATCGACCAGAGAATCTTGTTTCTCATGGTCTGAGTCTTTTGGTACCTTTTTGGCAAACTCCAAGCGGGCTGTCATGTTCCTTTTACTGAGGAGTGGCTTCCGTCTGGCTTCTCTACCATAAAGGCCTGCTTGGTGGAGTGCTGCAGAGATGGTTGTCCTTCCAGAAGGTTCTCCCATCGCCACAGAGGAACTCTGTAGCTCTGTCAGAGTGACCATCGGGTTCTTGGTCACCTCCCTGACCAAGGCCCTTCTCCCCTGATTGCTCAGTTTGGCCAGGCGGCCAACACTAGGAAGAGTCTTGGTGGTGGTTCCAAACTTCTTCCATTTAAGAATAATGGAGGCCACGGTGTTCTTGCAGACAGTCAATACTGCAGGAATGTTTTGGTACCCTTCCCCATCTGTGCCGCGACACAATCCTGTCTCGGAGCTCTACGGACAATTCCTTCAACCTCATGGCTTGTTTTTTTGCTCTGACCTGCACTGTCAACTGTAGGACCTTACATAGACAGGCCTGTGCCTTTCCAAATCATGTCCTAACATTTGAATTCACACATTCACATCAAGGATGATCAATGGAAACAGGATGCACCGGAGCTCAATGTTGGTGTTTCATAGCAAAGGGTCTGAATACTTAAGTAAATAAGGTATGCGTTTTTTTTATTTCTAATACATTTGCATACATTTCTAAAAACTTGTTTTTGTTACTGTATGTCATTATGGGGTATTGTGTGTAGACTGCTGAGGATTTTTTTTTTTTTTTAAGTAATCCATTTTAGAATAAGGTTGTAACAAGGGGTCAGAATACTTTCTGAAGACACCGTAATATCTCATATTTCAGGACAAACAGTGAATTGCTTTTCCACATTATTTGCATTATTACTTTAGTACCTTGTTGCATACAGGATGCATGTTTAGGAATATTTTATATTCTCTATGGGCTTCCTTTTCGCTCTGTCAATTGTGGAGTAACTACAATGTTGATCCATCCTCAGTTTTCTCCTATCACAGCCATTAAATTCTTTAAGGTTTTAAAGTCACCATTGGCCTCATGGTGAAATCGCTGAGCAGTTTCCTTCCTCTTTGGCAACAGAGTTAGAAAGGACAGCTGTATCTTTGTAGTGACTGGGTGAATTGATACACCATCCAAAGTGCAATTAAAAACTTCACCATGCACAAAGGGATATTCAATGTCTTTTTTTTTTTTACCCATCTACCAATGGGTGCCCTTTTTTGCGGGGCATCGGAAAACGTCCTGGGTCTTTGTGGTTGAATCTGTGTTTACAATTCATTGCTCGACAGAGACCTTTGCATGTGATAACTATGTATGGGATACAGAGATGAGGTAGTCATTCAAAAAATAATTAAACACTAGTATTACACACAAAGTGATTCCATGGAATTGATGTGACTTGTTAAGCACATTTTAACTCCTGTACCTATTTAGACTTGCCATAACAAAGGGGTTGAATACTTATTGAGTCGAGACATTACAGCTTTTCATTTTAAATTAATTAGTAAACAATTAAAAAACATAATTCCACTTTGACATTATTGGGTTTTGAGTGTTAATCAGTGACACAAAATCTACATTTAATCCATTTTAAATTCAGGCTGTAACACAAAAAAATGTGGAGAAAGTCAATGTGTGTGAATACTTAATGAAGGCTGTATGTTGGTAGTTTGAATGTGAAATGAATATTTAACAACATTTCAGGAGAAAACGAAGACCTCTTTTAGCATCCATAGAAAGTGAATTTCTTCGTAGCATCAACGTACAGTACCAGTCAAAAGGTACTGTATATGTGTGAGTTAATAATTAAATCAAACCCATCAGTGGTAACTGTGTAGGAAGTAAATACAAACACTCAGGAGTTAGGTGAGGGTTCGGTACAAAGCTATTTGGTTTTATTTGTTTGTTTTTGAAGTCTGAATGCGAGTCATTTAGTGGAATCAATAGAGTTGTTAAACACCAGACCTGTGTAGGAGACATAGTCGGGGTCAATTAAATTTCAGTCATCAATTCTGGAAATAAAACGGGGGGAAAAAATGGATAATTGAAAAAAAATGGCACCCATTTTTAAAAACTTGAAATGACTGCAACCAACCCTGGCATACTGGATAAAATCCAATAGCTAGACCTTTTTCATGGGTCTATACCGCTAAGCTATTCAAAATATGCAATGATTATTATGATTTCCCACACACCGTTTAAATAGAGCCATTGGAGAGAGAATGGCAAACACAAGCCAAGATTAAAGAGTAACAGAGCAGTAGAGGGAGACATGATATTTAAACTCTCTCTCTTGCACACAAGTGTGTACTGTGAATGGAATGTGCTAATGCATCTCCAACCCCCACAGGGTCTGTTTAAAGTAGGGACTCTCCTCTCAGTTAAGGAGTTCCACCTCGAGTCACTAATATACCTAAACGATAGTCACATAAACTCACTCGATCGATCTTTGGGGTCAAGGCCCGTCTTAGGATAGAAGTGCTGATCTAGAATCAGTTTAGCCTTTTAGATCATAATAAACAACATTATATGGACAGGTGGGACCTTGTCATAGACCAGCACTCCCACTCTGAGGCGCTTGATAAATACAGTGTTTAATCCTTATAAAAAGGTATCATCATCAGCTCCTGGCTGATGGCTCATCATGGATAGTCTGAGATATTTTGTCTACATCATACCGAAGTTATATTAACACATTGACTGTAGTACACGCACTGCTAAAACACTCTACCAGTGCTACTCCAACTTCCAGGATGCCTACAAGGCCCTCCCCCACACTCCCTTCGGCAAATCAGATCATGACTCCATTTTGCTCTTCCCTTCCTATTAGGCAGAAAATCAAACAGGAAGTACCCGTGCTCAGGTCTATTCAACACTGGTCTGACCAATTGGAATCCATGCTTGCAGCTGGTTTTGATCTCGCGGACTGGGATATGTTCCGGGTAGCCTCTGAGAATAACATTGACACGGTGACTGAATTCATCACGAACTGTATAGCGAATGTTGTTCCCACTGTGACTATTAAAACCTACCCAAATCAGAAACTGTGGATAGATGTCAGCATTTGCGCAAAACTGAAAGTGCGAACCACCACATTAAACCATGGCAAGGTGACTGGGAATATGGTAAAATACAAACAGTGTAGTGATTCCCTCCGTAAGGCAATCAAACAGGAAAAACCTCAGTACAGAGACAAAGTGAGGCAATTGAACGGCTCAAACAAGACGTATGTGGCAGGGTCTACAGACAATCATGGATTACAAAGGGAAAACCAGCCACGGGAAAACAAATGTCTTTCTCCCGGACAAGATAAACACCTTCTTCGCCCACACAGTGCCACCGACGCAACCTGCTCCCAAGTTCTGTGGTCTCTCCTTCTCAGTGGCCGACGTGAATAAGACATTCAAAACGGGTTAACCCTCGCAAGGCTGCCGGCCCAGACGGCATCCCTAGGCGCGTCCTCAGAGCATGCGCAGACCAGCTGGCCGGTGTGTTTACGGACATATTCAATCTCTCCCTATCCCAGTCTGATGTCCCCACTTGCTTCACAATGTCCACCATTGTTCATGTACCCAAGAAAGCAAAGGTAACTGAACTAAATTATTATCGCCCCGCCCCGTAGCAGTCACTTCTTTCATCATGAAGTGCTTTGAGAGGCTAGTTACGGACCATATCATCTCTACCTTACCAGACACCCTAGATTCACTTCAATTTGCATACCACCCCAATATATCCACAGACGATGCAATCGCCATCACACCGCCCTATCCCATCTGGACAAGAGGAATACCTATGTAAGAATGCTGTTCATGGACTATAGCTCAGCATTCAACACCATAATACCCCCTAAGCTCATCATTAAGCTCGAGGCCCTGGGTCTGAACCCCGCCCTGTGCAACTGGGTCCTTGACTTCCTGAAGGGCCACCCCCTGTTGTAGGAGGTAGGAAACAACACCTCCACTTCACTGATCCTCAACACAGGGGTCCCCTCCTGTACTCAATGTTCACCCAGACGACACAACAGTTGCAGACGACAACAGTTGTAGGCCTGATTACCAACCATTACAAGACAGCCTACAGAGAGGTCAGGGCCCTGGCGGAGTGGTGACAGGAAAATAACCTCTCCCTCAACAAAACAAAGGACCTGATCGTGGACTTCAGGAAACAGCAGAGGGAGCACGCCCCCATCCACATCGACGGGACAGTAGTGGAGAAGGTGAAAAGCTTCAAGTTCTCACTTCATCCTCAGGAGGCTGAAGAAATTCAGCTTGGCCCCTAAGACCCTCACAAACCTTTACAAATGCACAATTGAGAGCATCCTGTCAGGCTGCTTCACCGCCTGGTACGGCAACTGCACTGCCCGCAATAAGGCTCTCCAGAAGGTGGTGCGGTCTACCCAACGCATCACTGGGGACACACTGCCTGCCCCCGATGTCATCGTGGACACCTACAGCACCCGATGTCACAGGAAGGCCAAAAATATCAAGGACATAGACCACCCGAGCCACTGGCTGTTCGCCCCACTATCATCCAGAAGGCGAAGTCAGTACAGGTGCATCAAAGCTGGGACCAAGACACTGAAAAACAGCTTCTATCAAGGCCACCAGAATGTTTAATAGCCATCACTAGCCGGCTTCCACCCGGTTACTCAATCCTGCACCTTAGAGGCTGCTGCCCTATATACATAGACTTGAAATCACTGGTCACTTTAAGAACAGAACACTAGTCACTTTAATAATTTTTTACTCACTCATTATGTATATACTGTATTCTATTCTACTGTATTTTAGTCAATGCCACTCCGACATTCCTCATCCTAATATTTATATATTTCTTAACTCCATTATTTTACTTTAGACTTGTATGTATTGTTAGATATTACTGCAATGTTGGAGCTAAGAACACAATTTTGGTAGACCCGCAATAACATCTGCTAAATATGTGTATGTGACCAATAAAATATGACTTAAATTTCCAAAAAGCTACTGCCACAATATCTATATCTGGTGACATGATCCCTGGCGGAGCCTCCGGACATCCTGTCTGTTGTTAGTCACAGACAGAGCAGAGGGCCATGTCAGTGTAATGTGACACCATGCTCAAGGTGACAATTTCCTTCACAGAGCAACAGGACTGTCAATCACCCATGACCGTGAGAGTACTGTGAGTTAAAGATGAAAACACAATCATCAGTCATCTAAATACAGATATTGAATTGAGTTTAACTGTACATGTGACCTGAACATTTACAAAATTACATGACTAGGTGTTGAACTCTAGGGAACACTGTTTTGCATCTGTTCTGAATGTTTCTCAACAAGAACTGTTCAAGAAACAGCCATATGTTGACGACAGGCCCTGATATCCCCAACATGGTGAGTACCATGGTGTTCCAGTCACAGAGCGATAAAACGGGGAGGGAGTGCGTGAGGGGGTGACTGAGGGGGTGAGTGCAGGAGGGGATAATGAATGATCATTAAAGAATTGGGGGGGGGGGGGTGAGGGGCGGAAAAAAACAATCCTGTGGTGTTTCTATTCTGGGTTCAGTGAACTTGCCTGGCTACCCAGACTCCAAACGCTACGCCCACAAAAGTTAGTTTCTTCTCCGCAATGAGCCTGGATCCGAAAACATCCGACCCTTGACCTAATGCGAACACATTCGGGGTCCGTCTGATTGGTCCAGAAACAGATGGGTTGGTCCAGGGCCAGAACACACGTGGGTGAAGGGTAAAGCGGAGGTTTGAAAATGTGTTATTGGCTTTGATACTCTGATTGGTTACAGACGATCCAAATCGCTGATGACTTTGTTTTGAACAGCCCTCGTCACCACAGACGATTTCAATGATGGCAGTCTCAGACTAAAGTATGTAGCAAACGACAGAGCAGCAAAATAATTTGGTGCGAGTCCTCAGGCTAACAGTTAACATACCTCCCTGGCACAGCCGAGATAAAAAGAGCCGTGTGCTGATAAGAGACTGGAGAGAAGGAATAGGAGAGAACAGCAGTGGAGACCATGACAGAGAGGGGGGAGGATAAGGAGAAAAGCAATGGGAAGAATAAGGGGAGAGAGCAAGAGGGGTAAAGCCAGGCCTTTTGTAAAGGGAAGTGGGGAGCAGAGACTAGTGTGTAGGTGTAACTTTTTTTAGCTGTAGATGGGAAAAGAGACTTGAGATGTAGAAGGGAGGCTTGACGAAATAAAACCCTGACTAAGCTGCATTGCTATCATTATATCATGGTCATACAATAACTAGGGGTTGTGCCGACATGGCCATACTCCTATTCATAATTAGGGTTACAAAGGGTCGAAAACTTTCCTGTAAATTTCAGGAATTTTCCATGAAAAGTTAAGCCAGGGAATTTGGGGAATTTTGCTTAAATTCATCAAAAAAAGTTTGCTTGAAACTGTACAAAAAAAATAAAAAATTAATGGAGAATAGAATACAGTATATACATAATGAGTACACAAGGCAATTTTAGGTCTTGTGGCATAGTTTTATTACACTATCCCCAATTGAATGGAATTGCAACCCTCTGCATGCACGGTGCATTCTTCCATCACATGAACAGCTGACTCAAGATCTTGCACACTAATGAGAAGCTATTGAGCCCACACCACTATACTGTCTGAGCCAAGGACTACATGCTTTTTGGTAAGTATTGATTACAATACTGGGTGGGGTGAATATGACATACATGATTTTTTGTTAACTAGTAAATACATGATTTTTTGTTAACTAGTAAATACAGCAAAGTGTGTATAAATAATTTAACTTAATTTCTGCTAGTTTGTTTTTGCTACCATGTTGGTTTTAGCTTGCCTGAGCCTGCTAACTGAGTGTTAATTCACCTGTTTCCATACATGTTTCAATTTAAAACATTTATCTTACAAAGGAGTTGATTCATCTACCTGCTTAACTATTTACAGTTGAAGTCGGAAGTTTGCATGCACCTTGGCCAAATACATTTGCACTCAGTTTCACAATTCCTGACATTTAATCCTAGTACAAATTCCCTGTTTTAGGTAAGTTTGGATCACCGCTTTATTTTAAGAATGTGAAATGTCAGAATAATAGTAGCGAGAATGATTCATTTCAACTTTTATTCCTTTCGTCACATTCCCTGTGGTTCAAAAGTTTACATACACTCAATTAGTATTTGGTAGCATTGCCTGTAAATTGTTTAACTTGGGTCAAACGTTTCAGGTAGCCTTCCACAAGCTTCCCACAATAAGTTGGGTGAATTTTGTCCCATTCCTCCTGACAGAACTGGTGTAACTGAGTCAGGTTTGTAGGCCTCCTTGCTCGCACACGCTTTTTCAGTTCTGCCCACAAATTTTCTATAGGATTGAGGTCAGGGCTTTGTGATGGCCACTTTGTTGTCCGTAAGCCATTTTGCCGCAACTTTGGAAGTATGCTTGGAGTCATTGCCCATTTGGAAGACTTATTTGCAACCAAGCTTTAACTTCCTGACTGCTGTATTGAAATATTGCTTCAATACATCTACATAATTTACATTACTCAAGATGCCATCTATTTTGTGAAGTGCACCAGTCCCTCCTGCAGCAAAGCACCCCCACAACATGCTGCTGCCACCCCAGTGCTTCACGGTTGGGATGGTGTTCTTTGGCTTGCAAGCCTCCCGCTTTTTCCTCCAAACATAACAATGGTCATTATGGCCAAACAGTTCTATTTCTGTTTCATTAGAACAGAGGACATTTCTCCAAAAAGTACGATCTTTGTCCCCATGTGCAGTTGAAAACCGTAGTCTGGCTTTTTTAAAAGGCGGTTTTGGAGCAGTGGCTTCTTCCTTGCTGAGCGGCCTTTCAGGTTATGTCGATATATGACTCACTTTACTGTGGATAGAGACTTTTGTGACTGTTTCTTCTAGCATCTTCACAAGGTCCTTTGCTGTTGTTCTGGGATTGATATGCACTTTTTGCACCAAAGTACATTCATCTCTAGGAGACAGAACGGGTCTCCTTCCTGGGCTGTATGGCGGCTGCGTGGTCCCATGGTGTTTGTACAGATGAACGTGGTACCGTCAGGCGTTTAGAAATTGCTCCCAAGGATGAACCAGACTTGTGAAGGTCTACATAATTTTTTTCTGAGGTCTTGGCTGATTTCTTGTGATTTTCCTATGTCAAGCAAAGAGGCACCGAGTTTGAAGGTAGGCCTTGAAATAAATCCACAGGTCCACCTCCAATTGACTCAAATGATGTCAATTAGCCTATCAGAAGCTTCTAAAGCCATGACATTTTCTGGAATTTTCCAAGCTGTTTAAAGGCACAATCAACTTCGTGTATATAAACTTCTGACCCACTGGAATTGTGATACAGTGAATTATAAGTGAAATAATCTGTCTATCAACAACTGTTGTCCTAACCGACTTGCCAAAACTATAGTTTTTTAACAAGAAATGTGTGGAGTGGTTGAAAACAAGTTAATGACTCCAACCTAAGTGTATGTAAACTTCTGACTTCAACTGTATCTGTACACGGAATTGTGCTGTTTTTTCCTCATTTTTTCCCCCATCTTTACAGGAAAATGTCACAGGCACTATCTGATGTGTGGAGACATTTCACTGCAGCTAATGTAGAAGGAAAAGCTGTGTACATTTGAAAATACTGTGACAAATCATATGTGAAGAATGCAACAAAGATGCAGAATCATCTGGCCAAGTGCATAAAGTTCCCTCAGCGCTCACAACAAGCAACCTGTGACAAAAGTCCCTCTACTTTTATTCGAGATGAAAATGATTTATCAGACACCTTATCGATGGTAACAGCTCATGGTCCTCTTGGAATCAGAAATTATTTTTGACTCAATGGAGGAACGTAGTCATAAATGCTGATGAATGTCTTGCTCAAGCTGTGTATGCAACTGATGCTGATGATGCTGATGCTCACAGGCAATGTTTATTAGAAGAGATTTCTGAATGTTCTTCGCACAGCATACACCCCTCCAACCAGACATGCTTGATCTACTCATTTGCTGGATGCAGAGTTCAAGTGAAGGACAAGCAAATCATAGAGAAAGCAGACTGTATTGCAATCATCTCTGATGGGTGGTCGAATGTTTGTGGGAATCATCTCCACCTTTCTACCAGTATTCGACAAGAGCACAGACACAAGGGACAACAGACACACCAGTCTCTGAAGATGAGCTGAAGGCAGTCATCAATGACCTTGGACCACAGAAGGTATTTGCACTGATGACAGACAACACTGCGAACATGAAGGCTGCTTGGTCTATTGGCTATGCCGCTCATGTATTGAATCTGCTCCTCAAGGACATCTTGGCAATGAAAATAATGGTTACAATATAAGAGAGCCAAGGAAATGGTTAGGTATGTGAAGGGTCATCAAGCTATAGCAGCAATCTACCTCACAAAGCAGTGAGAAGAATAAGAGCACCACATTGAAGCTGCCCAGAAACACCTGTCGGGGTGGTGTTGTCATCATGTTTGACCGTCTCCTGGAGGGGAAGGAGTCTTTCCAAGAAATGGCCATATCACGGTCTCTGGATATGGACAGCCCCATCAAGAGGATCCTCCTGGATGATGTATTTTGGGAGAGTGTGGTAAGCAGCCGGAAACTCCTGAAACCTATTAGCAGTAGCCATTGCACGGATTGAGGGAGACAATGCCATCCTGTCTGATGTTCAGACTCTGCTTGCAGATGTAAGAGAAGAAATCTGTACTGCCCTGCCCACTTCACTGTTGCTCCAAGCAGAGGAAACTGCAGTTCTGAAATGCATCAAAAAGCGTGAAGACCCATACATACTGCAGCGTACGTTGGACCCAAAGTATGCTGGCAAGAGCATCCTGTCTAGTGCAGAGATCAACAAGGCCTATGGTGTCATCACTACCGTGTCTTGCCACCTTGGTCTGGATGAGGGCAAGGTTCTTAGCAGTCTGGCGACGTACACTTCCAAGCAAGGGCTTTGGGATGGAGATGCAATATGGCAGTCGTGCCAACATATCTCATCAGCCACCTGGTGGAAGGAACTTTGTAGAGCTGAGGCTCATTCCCCTGTTGCCTCCATCATCCTCCAAATCCCACCAACATCAGCCACCTCAGCGCAACTGGTCCTTGTTTGGGAACACACACACCAAAGCATGCAACAGGCTGACCAAGACAAGGGTTGAAAAATTGGTGGCCATCCGGGCAAATTTGAGGTTTTTAAGCCTGACAACGAGCCATCCTCAACAAGGTTGGAAAGTGACAGTGGAGATGAGGCCTCAGTCTGATGTTCAAGTGGTGGACATTGAAGAGGTCCAGGGAGAAGACATGGAAGTCTGAGAGGAAGACAACCAAAGCTTTAGTTTCCAGACTATCATTTTACACATGTATGTTGAAAACGTTGTTGGGAGATGCGATGGATCAGTGGGGATCATTCAATATTCCCTTTATTTTGTTGTTCAGTGAAATCATCCCACGTGAAGAGTCAACTAATTTAATTACATTTTAATTCGTAACTAAATCGTTTTTTTTTCTATTGGAATGATTTAATCATTTGCAATTGTCTACTTATGATAAGGTAAAAGGTTTGTGTTTGTCTCCATATGATATGGTAAATATATCCAACGCAAAAAAACATCTACATTTTAAAAGGAATTCATATTCATTCACATATATTCCCACCTCTGAATATTCCCCAAAATGTGCAACCCCATTCGTAATCGTATCTGTAAATTGACAGTTGATACTCGTGATCGGGAAAAAAATGAAATGTTTTAATATGTCCAAGTAGATTTTGCCAAAATCTCTACCTCCCTGCAAGTCTCCAGACCAAACAGGCTGCAGATTAGGAGCCGCGGGGGGGGGGGGTCTGACCTGTGTCTATGTGTCCTCAACTTGCAGTGGTTGCTATGAGTCAGAATGCACGTCCGCATTTTATATTTTTTTCCCTACCCTCACTCTGTTTGTTAGATATTAAGACCCATTGATTGCTTGATAGCAAACGTCCTGGACATTTGATTGCATCTTAGTAGCAGGCTAACAGGAGACAGCAGCAGTCACTGATCAGACCGAATAAGAGAAGTGAAAGTGATTGGGTGAATTTATGAAATAAGTGGACAGAGAAATACAGCTTCACTTTCCAATCAGAGAAGCAAGATACAGCCCGCCCATCTCTTTACAGACAGGCAAACTAGCCAGTTGAGTTTAGACCACGTAGCACCTCACTTGACTGACGTGTGAATTTTATTTTATATAAACTTGTCAAGTCAAGAAATATGCATTTCGATCACGGATTTGAAAAAAAAAAGTAGGATCATAATCGTATCCAGAATATTGCCCATATCCGTTACAATACTAGTTTTGTCCGACTAGTCGGCACACCTCTAACAAGAACACACCCAGCATATTGGCCAAAAGTTCAAGCAATTTATCACTCATCAACTGTTTACACTAGGAATTTCTCCAGTAGTGGTGGCAGAGTTCTTCTTGGGGCATACTTCTGACTCAGCCTCTCCCAGTCTCTCCCTGCCTCTCACAGTCTCTCCTTCTCCCTCCGTCCCTTACATCCACACTGGCTTGGTTCTCTCTATCCTGCCTCTCTCGGTTGTCTGACTGACTTCTGCTGGTGATGCTGGACCATGCCTGTGCTGTATTTCAGTTTCCTGCTGCAGCC
Organism: Oncorhynchus mykiss; assembly: GCF_057628025.1. NCBI lineage: Eukaryota > Metazoa > Chordata > Actinopteri > Salmoniformes > Salmonidae > Oncorhynchus > Oncorhynchus mykiss. The sequence goes on from NC_143030.1 coordinate 53,581,423, forward strand.
TGCTACACGCAGCCTCCATGGCGAGAGGGGTGAGGACAGAGGGGAAGGAGGAGCAGGCACATGGGCTAGTGTGGCTCAGAACACATTTCTCTCTCTCACACCACATCTCTCGGTCTGATCCTCCTTGGGTTTATCAAAGACAGGGAGCTCGGCTGTCACTTTAATCTAGGCTCTGAAGAGGAAATGTTAGTGTATAGTCAGATATACATTGTATAGGGCATTGTCTGTAACTAGAGCTGGGCAATAGAGACAAATTCCCCTGTCACATCATGGATAACAATAGGACCGTGTAAATTAGAATTTATGCATATGAATAAGCCTTAATTATATTGGACATGTTCGGGTGGCACAACAACAGGCTCCATTTGAGATATTAGCAGGCAAATGAGTGTTACCCTGGGAGGCTGTAGTATGTGGAGAAGCCGTGTAAATATCAAGGAATTATGAAATCCAAAGATATGAATGTTGGAGATATGCCTATTGTGATCAGGATAACACCCAGCCCTACAAACAGATAGTGTCCGTTTGGAGGAAATCTACCTTCTCTAAATGCTAGTACAGTACTACAATACATAAAAGCACTGTCCTTTGACCAACATGGCAAACAATACCACCTGTACTTTCCCGCCAATTCAGTCCCTCATCTCTTGCGTCATTTTGTTTATCTTTCTCTCCCCCCGTCATCTCCCTCTCCACTGTCCCGCAGTAGTTAGTACTTGTTCCCTCCCTCCCTAGCGGGGTGGTCCAGCTAACTCTTGTCCCATGGCTCCACTCTTGTGTACGGTATGCTGTCCTGTTCAATCTGCCCAGCAGTGGTGATCAGAGGCTAGCCACATTCCACTCAATGAAGCCCCCTCCTCTTCCAGCTCCCCATCCCCCATCTAAGGCCTCACTCTGCCTCCATCCACACTGCATTCTTCACTCACTTGTTCACTGCTCTTCTTTTTGATCTCTCATTACTTTTCTCTGTCTCCATGCTCTGCCTACTCTGTCACCCTTAAACTCAGTTATCATGCTTCATTGATTGCTTTACTGTGTGGGTAGACTATCATGTACGCAAACACTATGTAGTGTTGTTCTGAGTCATAGTTAATTACTTTGCCAGTCATTGCTCGAGCAGCACAGTAATTCCACTCGCCCTCATAAAAACCCTTGTGCTTTTTATAATCGAAACTATAGCGATGATGACATCAGTTGAACAAAACACACCCATCTTCCCTGAGTAACTGGGTTCCATCAGTATGGAAACCTGGACAGTCTCATGCTGTGAGGACAGGACAGAAGGTGAAGCGAGGGTGGAGTGTTCTGCTCTGTATGACAGACACAGATAAACAATGAATTCTATCACAACAACCGTGTTCCACTTGTCTGACAAACCCATTCCAGTGACAAGTCATACCAAAGCTTACCTACTGTATTTGAGAGTGGTGTCCCCTACAGAGGTCTGCATTTATTAATGATAATGATGGTGGAGGTAACCACACTGAGGCCAGGAGGTTCAAACAGTTGTGGTCACTGGTGGACACACATTGGGCTCTATATTAACAAACTTAACTCAATGGTACATTTTAGTGCTGGTAATAGCGCGAAAGGTCACACTACAATATTTTAGCAATTTTTTACAGTGGGAATTATGGGTGCAATAGCTGGCGGTGGTGTGATAGTGATGTGTTTCGACTAATAAATAAGTTGTAGGTGGGATGAGGGCTTGACCATTCACATGGCTTTATGCATTGCATTTCTACAGAAATAAATAAATAAATACTACTAGGTTCCCCTTAATATGTATGTATATGTTAATATGTATTGTAGGCGGTGTGCGAGGCACGTTCGCAGTAAGCAAGATATCAAAGGTGGATGGGCTATGGCATTATAGGACTGAATCATTTGAATATGTTTGTAGGACCTTTGTTAACTGGACAAGAGGCGCTTTGGAAATTGGTATGGATAAGCTACAAGCAAAATAGAGTATGCAGGTAGGGCCTATGAATTGTGAATAATGCATAAGCCTCAGAAGAAGACATTTGAGAAACCTTTTATGGATAGGCTACTTGGCTAATACATGGCCTGGATAAGCAAGACACCCGACGCATTGCTGTTGAACCAGCTTCCGTTATAGTAGGGTAAGGGTAGCCTACTAAGGGCTTGGTTTTTAATCTAATGAAACGGAAAACAAGCAATTGCTACAGGAAAATAACTTCAATGTTTCTAAATACCAGGGTCACCTGCATCATCTCATCTCTCATTCCATGATGTGCATGTAGCCTGCATGAAGGGGGTTTTACACACATCCAAAATAACAGGAACTGGCTAAGATAATGTACATAGATAAAAAGGGGATGTCTGCTCACTGTTTTGCTGCTCCCAAACTTGATCTTTTCATAAAGCTTTGGTGATTAAGATATATTTCAAAGCGGTCTCACGAGCCAACCCTTTTCTTGACAATCTTGGGTACATGGCAAATGCATTGCAAGTTGTTGGGATGAGTCTTATCGCTATGTTTTGCATCAAGGACTTCTACTAGCTGGGCTTAGCTGCAAAGTCAAAATTCTCTATATTGTAAAAATGTATGAAAACAAGTGGGGTTTTTTTGGTCTTAATTTTAAGGTTTAAAAAGTTAGGGTTAGGCATTAGGGTTAGCAATATGGTTACGGGTAGATTTGATATCAGATTTTATGACAGTAGTTGTGCAAGCTAGTGACCACTCTGCAGAGCCTCCTCCAGAACAAGATTAATGATGAAAAACGCTAACCTGCGGGCAAGACCAAAAAAAACAAAAAGCCTTCTTTGAGGGGAGGGAACGCAATGCTTTGTTTTTAAATCAACAACAAAAAGCAAAAAAAATAAAATGTTGCTCCATGAGTACACAGGCACTATGCATCACAGCTGGTTGGTAGAGTTGTGAAGGTTTAAACACAATTGGGATCGTTAACGTTAAGTTACTGCTTTACTGAAGTTGAGACTTTGCAAGCCGTCTTTCGGACGGGACGTTAAACGGGCATCCCGAGTCTGTGGTCACTAAAGATCACGTGGCACTTACTATAAGAGTAGGTGTGTTAAAACCTTTTACGACTAGGGGGCAGTATTTACATTTTTTGATAAAAAACGTTCCCGTTTTAAACAAGATATTTTGTCACGAAAAGATGCTCGACTATGCATATAATTGACAGCTTTGGATAGAAAACACTGACGTTTCCAAAACTGCAAAGATATTGTCTGAGTGCAACAGAACCGATGTTACAGGCGAAACCCAGATAAAAATCCAATCAGGAAGTGCCGCATTTTTTGAAACCGCCTCATGCCAATGACTCCTTATATGGCTGTGAATGAGCTACGAATGAGCTTACGTTTTCTACGTATTCCCCAAGGTGTCTACAGCATTGTGACATCTTTTTACGCATTTATGTTGAAGAATAGCTGTAAGGGACCACATTTAGCAAGTGGTCACATGATGTCTCCCGCAGAAGATCTTGCGTAAAATACTGAGGTAGCCATTTTTCCAATCGCTTCTTATGAGAAACCAATTGCCTCGACGGATATATTATCGAATATATATGTTAAAAACACCTTGAGGATAAATCCTAAACAACGTTTGCCGTGTTTCTGTCGATATTATGGAGTTAATTTTGAAAAGAGTTTGGCGTTGTAATGGTAGCATTTTCCGGTCGAATTCTCAGCCAAGCATGATGAACAAACGGGAGCTATTTCGCCTACAAAAATAATATTTTTGGAAAAAAGGAACATTTGCTATCTAACTGGGAGTCTCCTGAGTGAAAGCATCCAAAGTTCTTCAAAGGTAAATTATTTAATTTGGTTGCTTTTCTTATTTTCGTGAAAATGTTGCCTGCTGCCAGCAGAGCTAGCATAGCATTATGCCATGATAAACTTACACAAATGCTTGTCTAGCGTTGGCTGTAATGCATATTTTGAAAATCTGAGATGACAGTGTTGTTAACAAAAGGCTAAGCTTGTGTTTAAATATATTTATTTCATTTCATTTGCGATTTTCATGAATAGGAAAAGTTACTAGGGGTATTTATGTCCGCTGCGTTATGCTAATTCGTTTGAGGCTATGATTACGCTCCCGGATCCGGGTTTGAGAGTCACAAGTTAACCCCAGTGTCCTGAATAATTCTCAAATCTGGCCTTCATAACATCATCCCCACATAATCATCCCCAGGTTCCAATTGGATCATTCATCCCCCCCCTCCTCTCCCCCTAACCTTTCCCCAGGTCATAGCTATCAATATGAATGTGTTCTCAGTCAACTTACCTGGTAAAATAAGGATTAAATTACATACATGTTTTTTTTTTAATCAAGGAATTGTGAACTGCAGCATTCCATTACGAAATACAGCTTTTGATTGGCAACACATAGGACTAGTGCATGGATCTGACTCCATCTGCCTGGTGGCAGACATGCCTAAACTGTGCCCTTCCCCTCTCTCGCTCGCTATGAAAGATACAAGTGTTTGTGTTCTCTGAAGTACGGCAACTAATCAGTCTCCTCCGTTCAAAAAAAATACTGACTCTTAGGAATTGATTCATAGTGGAAGATGTGTTTTCTTTCTACTAAAATGTCTTGGTATGTCAGTATTCAACAAACTTTAAAAAACTATTTTTTTAGGATAGAGTGGTCTGTGCACAGGCAGCTCGAGATTATTTGATTGACTGTTCTGGTCATCAGTACCACTTCAAAAGCGGCATTCCTTTACAGACAAGTAAAATGCCTGTTCAATGGCGCTTCAAAACTATCTCCAGAGAAGGTCTGTTTAACAGAAAACCAATGCTTTTAAATGTTATGCAACACTGTTCATTTGTCACATTCCTACTGGATAGGCACCACTTCCGCTGTCAAAATCCATGCCATAACCAAGAGCGTTGCCGCTAAATTTCCCCATTCGCACTGAATGAAGTTGTCACTTTTGTGCTCGTTTTTAAGGACACACCTCAAATATTGCCACCCCTCCCACCTCAGCACAAGTGAATTGATGTTAGACAGGTAAATTGCAGAATCTTACGAAAGGGGTGGAAAATACCAGAGTGCTAGTTTCTGCATGACTGAAATCGGCAACTGGCGTACGTTTGACACTTGCGCCGCTCCAGCGCCAGCCAAAAAGAGCATATTATCTAAATAGTGTTTAAGTGATGAACAGAGGAGTACAGCTCTCTTTCTCTGGCTGACCACCATAAAAACACTGTTACACTGACCTTAGCAAAAACAGTGTACCTGTATGACTACAGCCGTCCAGACATTGTGTAAGATTCAGGGCTGGGATTTGCCAGGGACTTCACGATACAATATTATTACGATACTTAGGTACCGATACGATATGTATTGCGATTATCACTATTCTATGTGTATTGCGATTTGATACTGTGATTTGATGTTCCAACATATTGCTCACCATATGTCTGCTGCAGAAGGACAAGAAAAAAAAAACATGTTGGCTCACCATATAAAAAGATGGAGAACAAGCTACAGTATGAATGAAAAACTGTAGTTTTGGTGCAAGTACAACCAAAAGGCACAAAAATGATTGCTATATTGTCAAAACAATACATTGTCAGAAATTAAATCCCGATAGATCATTTTTTCCACCGTTTCTAGTAAGTGTTTTTTTCTTCTTCCGTGTGTTTATATTAGGATCCTCATTATGTACCAGAAATCCACAAAAGGACAGCAAAACAAGAAGTTCACCTTCATGGGGACATTTCCCAGGTTTCCCACAAGGACAAAGACTTAGGTTAAGGGTTACACTTAGGTTTAGGAATAATAGGATTTTGATTGGAAAACATGTGAGTGAAAGAGAGAGAGAGAATCACTAGGTAATTAATCATTAATAGCTTTACATACTGAAATCAATCATTTGGACACAAACTCAAATAGGCCTAAAGAAGGCAAGCCACCACTGCCCAAGAATATATCATGTCCAAAAAGTTAACAACCCCCACATCTGAAGCCCACAAACGGCACGTGGACATACAAAGAACATCTTTCATTCAGATTATTTGAATACCCTGCAAATTTAAAATGTGTGTTGCCAATACATTAACTCCACACATATTCCACAGAATCCCCATCAACATGTACAATATTCCACATAGCTCATCAAAACATCAATACAACGACAACTTTATTCTTAATCTGGATTTAAAGAAAAAAAGTCTGCCACTTGCTTAAAAAAGTCTAGTTTACTTCCACAATGACAAGGTCAGCCATGGCTGGAGGGAAAACATTCTGGCTAAACACATACAGCTCTTGTATAACCCCCATGAGTTCTTCTCAAACAAACTTACAGCCTAGAAAGAAGTCCCAAACTGCAGAGGGGGAGTAAAGACAGCAACAGGCAGCCAAAGAGCACAACCTGCTCTTTACATCCTAACACAGACTGAGCCCAGAGAAAGAGACAACGCTGATACAGCCATCGTCATTTGATATTAAGAACCCTACCATCATTTAGCCTAGCAGTCCAGAAACCATTAGTAAAAGAAGACAATACATAGACCCACGTCCATACAACTTCCGATGGCCATGCAGTAGTGTTGAGTATTAAGTGACATTTTTAAAACAACAAATTGACCAATATAGTTAAATTATTTGAATTCCATTTCGTTCAGCTCAATGACAAATTTCTCTAAAGATTCATCAGATCAATTCCAAACTGTGCGATGTAACCGTGCCAACAGGCCAAAATTCTACGTAGTTTAAGGGCAGAAAATTTGATAATTAACGACAACGGCCATAATCCATTGTGTGCCTACTTATCCAGTCTGTGTTTCTTTCACTCCTGCTATGTTAGGTTAGTGTGGGGCAGACATGGAAAGGGAGAGAAGAGACAAAAGAATGTGTGATCGACAGGGATGAAGAACAGTTGCTTCGCGAGGCATCTCTACCTGTAAATACACGATCTAAGCGATTCATAGTAGGTATTCAGCAGTCATGCCTTATTTACTTTGAAGAACTAGTAAAATAGTGATTTTGTCAGACAGCATAGGCAGCAGATCTATAGAGATGAGATAATGACTCCAGGTCAAATAAAACAAATACGACTAAAATATTTTATTAAAGGAATAAATAATGGTTAATAAGTGATAAGCTGGGAATTGTATTAATTGTTTTATTCTGTGTTACAGCATTTAACCCACGTTAAATGTAAAAACATTCAAATAATAAAAAGCACTAACCGCTCAGCACTACTAGGCAGTCAGAATGAACTGCTTCCTACACTCTTGGGTAAAGGCGGTGGGCAAAGATTTCAAGAGTGTGTGTGCGTGTGTTTGAGGGGTGAGTTGCTGCAGCCAAAGACGTTAGTGTCTAGCATGTAATTGAAACACAGGGCCCACACAGCGTGACACAGCGACCCCTGTAATCCCCTCCTGACAAAGACGCTTAGCATCTATAGGTCATATGGCACATCGAGACAGCTTAGACTCACCCCCCACAGCCCCAGTCTCTCTGGATTGACCAGATTGCACTGAACACTCAATTATGACAAAAAGGACTAAAGACGGAGTTCAACACCCATACTAAAAACAGCAATTATCACCTCATTGAAAAACTTACTGAATGGACACACACACAACTAGGCCTAATTCATTGTTCAACGACTATCAAAATGTACAAAATGCTATAGTACCATAGTGAGACAGTAGGCTAAATTAGGGCTGGGCAGTATTCCGTATTTTACTATATAAATGGTGTTGATGCACATACCAGTTTGGGTTTTTACTTTATCTTCTATAAACCATTTCAAATGTTAGGCTTGTTAAACACTACTTGAGTCGTCTCGCTCTCACCAAGCCTGCCCCATCATTCAAGGAGCACAGTTGTTGTTCTTGCTCGACCCCAAGGGGCCAGGATCTTATCAAATCCAGCCTTCACAGCCAAAGATATGAAAATGTTATATTCATCTAATGTCGGCCATGTTTTTGGATGACGTGATGTTGTTGCTGCTCTCACTGCTCCCTGTGCGCAACGAGTGCTAGTGAGCATGCAATGTTGGTCCGTATAAACCAGATGCAACCCGGATGTAGACGGCCCATGAATCGGTATTTGCGAACATCAGTAGATGACCTTAAACAGTCAGATATTTTGGACGCAGTCTCCAGTTCTTATTATACCTCAGTGGCTGGACCACGAGATCATTTGCTGATCGTTCCCTTTTCAGTCTGCATGATAAATGCAGCAGATGCAACAATATGTTGATGAAGTGGAGAAAGTCAAAGTTGCAGGTCTATTATGATATACTGAGAGAGCAACTTGTCACATATTAAGAAGGCAATTAAAAATGCCAGACGGGCTCCTTTTTATAACTTGATCACTATTAATAATTTGAGTGCTCTTCTCGACCATTGATGTCCTGATCAAATCCTACCCCTGCAAACCTGTGTGAACTTTCCTCCACATCTAAATGTGATGAGTTTGCGGCATATTTCAGAGATAAGATAACCAACATTAGGCTGGGTATCAGTCAAGCAAGACCTGATGAGAAGTTTGATGATATGTGCCCGAGCCTACCACACAAAGGCACTATGGATTTATTTTCGCTGATTGACACAGACATGCTCAGGAAAGAGATATCACAACTTAAGCCTTCTTTCTACCTGCCTTATTGATCCTATCCCCTCCACCTACTTCAAAAGTTTTTAATTGCATATCTGAAAAAGTGCAAGCCACTGTTAAATCGCTCTCTGTTCTCAGGCACTTTCCCCACTGCACTAAAAATGGTGAAACCCCTTCTGAAGAAAAGTAATTTAGATTCTTCAGCTCTTAGCAATTTGACAATCTCCAACCTTCCATTCTTAAGCAAAATTGATGTTCAAATAGCTAAAATATTTAAGTGCCAAGTGTATTTAAAAAAAATATATATATATGGTTTTCGTGCCCACCACAGCACAGAGACAGCCTTAGTTAAAGTGGTAAATTACCTTATAGCCAACACAGATGCCATACAGCTCTTTGTCCTCGTACTCTTAGATTTAAGTGCTGCATTTGACACGGTTGACCATGATGTTCTTCTGGACAGACTGGAGAGGTGGGTTGGCCTCTCCGGTCGAGTTCTAAATTGGTTTAGGACCTATTTAACAGGGTGAGAGTTTGTCAACCTTGGTGAACATAATTCACAGAAAATACATATCACATAAGGTGTTCCACAAGGTTCGACTTCAGGTCCGGTACAGTTCAGTTTACATATGTTACCCCTTTGGCAGCATTATTGGAAAGCACAGCATTGACTTTCCCTGATACGCAGACGATACACAACTTTACATTTCTATGTCACCAGAGGATTTTAGCTCCACAGATAAATTCTTATACTAGTGATTTAAATACATGGATGGCTCACAACTTCCGTCAGCTAAATCAAGACGAGACCAAGGTACTTATTGTTGGAGCCAAAGCCGAGAGAGAATCTAGACGCACATCTGAATTCACAGGCAATAAAAACAAGACACGAGGTAAAAAAAAAACCTAGGTGTAATTTTAGATTCTGAACAAAATTTGGGATCACACATTAGGAATGTGACCAAAATAACTTCTTACCAACTGAGGAACATTGCCACGGTTTGGCCGTTTCTCTCTCAGGCTGATACAGAGAGACTCATCCATGCTTTTATTACAAGCAGGCTTGACTACTGTAAGGCTCTCCTGTCTGGTCTACCCAAGAAAGCCATTGATCAACTGCAAACCATACAGAATGCTGGACCAAGGGTACTGACCAAGACCAGGAGATCACATCACACCGGTTTTAAGTTCTCTGCACTGGCTGACGGAGTTGTAGAATTAATTTTAAGATTCTTCTATTGGTTGTTAAATCAATCCAGGATTGTGCACCCCTATACATGTCAGACATGCTTTCAAGTAAGTCCCTCAGCTCCTCTGGCATTGGACTTTTAACCATCCCAAAGCCTAGGCCCAAGAAGCATGGAGAGGCAGCCTTTGAGTTACTATGCACCCAGCCTCTGGAAAAGCCTGCCAGAGAACTTGGGGGCTGAAACTGTTGACCTTTTTTTTTTTATTATTAAAGAGAGAACTTCAAACATCTTTAGCTTTGCTTTTCCTTACGGTGATTTTTCAATTGTTCAGTTTGTGTCATTTAGATTTTTTTTATCTTATGTTTGTTGTGTAGTAAATATTTCAGCTTTTATTTTCAGTTTCTTCATGGGAAGCACATTACGTTGCATTCCATGTCTGATATGTGCTGTATAAATAAAGCTCGATTTGATGACAACGATGCTGCTTTCCACTTCGTTTCTTAATATAAATCCACACACATTCTATATTTACACTATTAGTTTTTGTATCTTACAGTCTGCAAACAGCTAGTTTGTATATTCTTAGCAAGTTGTGGCTAAAATAAATCATATCAACGGCTAATGCTAACCGGTAGTTAGCTTGCTAGCCAGTCAGCTAGCTAATAAATGTACTGAGTCCGAGCAAATGTAGCTAGCTAATTCATCCTGATACCAGTGCTGGTGTAGGTCTAAATCAGCATGTTGTTTGGGCAACAGTATCAGAGAGGAATAAGAATAAGCGAAGCATGAATGTGTTAGCTACATGAAGTAAGAGAAAACATTTGTTTTGTCTAGAAGGGTACAGCTTGTCAAAATTGACTTTTTGTAGCAGGTTGAGGAAAAGTTAAGCAGGTTATGATAATTAACATGGAAGGTTAGGATAATTAAGTTAAGGTTAGAAAAAGGGTTAGCTAAAATGCAACAAAAAAAGCACAGAGATTTAGGAGATGGACGTAAGACTGTGGCATTTCACACATGGAATCTAACAATGGAGTCGGAGAAGGAGGCTGACCGATTGTGTTTTTTTGTTTGTTTTTAACTTATTTATTAAATTTTTTACATAATGTTTCCTCTACCGTCTCTTATGACCGAAAATAACTTCTGGACAACAGGACTGCAACTACTCACCACGGACTGTCAGAATCCTTGTTTTCCCTTTAATGAGTCTGACGAGCTCAACGCGAATTATATACTGCTTTCTCGGGAACAGGCCCAGATCCCCGTGATTTGCATGAAGAGTCGGCGGAGAAAAAAGGGGCCAGAGGGCGGGCAGCCTTCTGAAAATTCGTAGGCGATCGACTAAACCCTCACTTCCTTCCATTCTGCTAGCAAACGAGCAATCTTTGGAGAATAAAATCGACCTACGTGCAAGATTAAACTACCAACGGGACATTCAAAACTGTAATATATATATATATATATATATATCTCTTATGCTTCACTGAGTAGTGGCTGAACGACGACACTATCAACATACAGCTGGCAGGTTTTATGCTAAACCGGCAGGATAGAACAGTGGCAGCTGGTAAGACAAGGGGCAGCGGAATTGGTATTTGTTAATTAACAGCTGGTGCACGATATCTAAGGAAGTATTGAGCTATTGCTCACCTGAGGTAGAGTATCTCAAGATAAGCTGTGGAGCACACTATCTACCTAGAAAGTATCTGTATTTTTCATAGCTGTTCACATACCACCACAGACGGAGGCTGGCATTAAGACAGCATTGAATGAGCTGTATTCCGCCATAAGCAAACAAGAAAAGGCTCACCCAGAGGCGCCACTCCTAGTAGCCGGGGACTTTAATGCAGGGAAACTTAAATCCTTAATACCAAATATCTATCAGCATGTTAAAAGTGCAACCAAAGGGGGGGGGGGGAAATACTCTGGACCACCTTTACTCCACAAACAGATGCATACAAAGCTCCCCCTTGCCCTCCATTTGGCAAATCTGACCATTATTATATCCTCCTGATTCCTGCTTCCAAGCAAAAATTAAAGTAGGAAGCACCAGTGACTATATCAATAAAAAAAAGTGGTCAGATGAAGCAGATGCTAAGCTACAGGACTGTTTCGCTAGCACAGACGGAATATGTTCCGGGATTCCTCTGATGGCACTGAGGAGTACACCACATCAGTCATTGGCTTCATCAATAAGTGCATCAATGACGTCGTCCCCACAGTGACCGTATGTACATATCCCAACCAGAAGCCATGGATTACAGGCAACATCCGCACTGAGCTAAGGGCTAGAGCTTCCGTTTTCGGGACTCTAAACCAGACACTTATAAGAAATCCCGCTATGCCCTCCAACGAACCATCAAACAGGCACAGCGTCAATACAGGACTAAGATCGAATCGTACTACAAACTACTTTGTAGTTGCAAACTATTACAGACTACAAAGGGAAGCACAGCCGAGAGCTGCCTAGTGACACGAGCCTACCAGATAACCTAAACTACTTCTATGCTCGCTGTGAGGCAAATAACACTGAAAAATGCATGAGAGCACCAGCTGTTCCAGAAGACTGTGTGATCCCGCTCTCCGCAGCAGATGTGAGTAAAACCTTTGAACAGGTCAACATTCACAAGGCCTCAGGGCCAGACAGATTACCAGGACGTGTACTGTGAGCATGCGCTGACCAACTGGAAAGTGTCTTCACTGACATTTTCAACCTCTCCCTGTCTGTAATACCAACAAATTTTAAGCAGCCTGTGCCCAAGAACACTAAGGTAACCTGCATAAATAACTGCCAACCCGTAGCACTCACAACTGTAGCAATGAAGTGCTTTGAAAGGCTGGTCATGGCTCACATCAGCACCATTATCCCAGAAACCCCTAGACCCACTCCAATGACAATAGTGGTAGACCTGATCACCGACAACAACAAGGCAGCCTATAGGGATGAGGTCAGAGACCTGGCAGTGTGGTGCCAGGACAACAACCTCTCCCTCAATGTGATCAAGACAAAGGAGATGTTTGTGGACTATAGGAAAAAGAGGACAGAGCACACCCCCATTCTCATCGACGGGGCTGCAGTGGAGCAGATTGAGAGCTTCAAGTTCCTTGGTGTCCACATCATCAACAAACTAGAATGGTCCAAACACACCAAGACAGTCGTGAAGAGGGCACAACAAAGCCTATTCCCCCTCAGAAAACTAAAAAGATTGGCATGGGTCCTCAGATCCTCAAAAGGTTCTATAGCTGCACCATCGAGAGCATCCTGGTTGCATCACTGGTTGCGTCACTGCCTGGTATGGCAACTGCTCGGCCTCCGACCACAAAGCACTATACAGAGGGTAGTGCGAACGGCCCAGTACATCACTGGGGCCAAGCTTCCTGCCATCCAAGTTGCTTGGTCCAAGAGTCTTCTAAACAGCCTCTACCCCCAAGCCACAAGACTCCTGAACAGGTAATCAAATGGCTACCCAGAATATTTGCATTGCCTGCCCCCCCCCCGGCCCGCTGCTACTCTCGGTTATCAGCTATGCATAGTCAGTTTAATAACTCAACCTATATATACATATTACCTCAACTAACCAATACCCCCGCACATTGACACTGTACCCCCCTGTATATAGTCTCGCTAATGTTACTTTACTGCTGCTCTTTAATAACTTATTACTTTTATTTCTTATCCGTATTTTTTTAAACAGCATTGTTGGTTAGGGGCTCGTAAGTAAGCATTCCACTGTAACCTCTTGTATTCAGCACATGTGACTAATAAAATTAGATTTGAATCTCACATGACAGAGCTTGTTTTTTTTATATCAAGTAAACAATTCACTACAATCACCATAGAAGAAGTTCAAGTAGCAGTAAAAAGTTACAAAAAAAAACATTGAAAAATAATCCTTCCCTCTGCCCCATGATGACCTGCCCCTGGCTCTGTGCGATCCTTCTCTACACGGTATAGCCAGAAGAGGAATGGCCACCCCTCGGAGCCTGGTTCCTTTCTAGGTTTCTTCCTATGTTCCTACCTTCAAGGCAGTGTTTCGTAGACACTGTGCTCCTGCCCCAGCATTGCTTGCTTTTGGATGTAAAATAAATTTGATTGATCCTTTCTTACCTTTCCTCTGCAGGAAGAGCCGTAGCAGCGGGCTAGCCACAGAGATGGCCTTGTGGTAGTTGTCATTGTTGTTTATTGGCAACAGGTCGCCGTGGACGTCGGCGTAACCCACCAGCAGGTCCACATTGGGTATCCGGTGCACGTGCTGCAGGAGTCCATAGAACTCATCAAATCTGCCCGGCTTCGACCGGTCCAGGGAGAACCGACGGAATTCGGCCCCAAACTGGGACATATAGGAATGTGAACAGACAGACAGAGACAGACCACAGTTAAAATATTGGATAGGAGTTAGGATAATGACCTTGGTGTTTGCAGAAAGAATTTTGCAGCAAACAGTTTTGACAAAGCAGAAAAACATTACACAGTGGTTGGAATAAGTAAAATCTACCCTTTACAAAAATATGAGGTCCTGGGCTGGCGTGGTTACATGTGGTCTGCTGTTGTGAGGCCGGTTGGACGCATTATATATTTAAAAAAAATCTAAAACGACATGAGGCGGCTTATGGTAGAGAAATTAACATTAAATTCTGGCAACAGCTCTGGTGGACATTCTTGCAGTCAGCATGCCAATTACACTCTCCCTCAAAACTTGAGACATCTGTGGCATTGTGTTGTGACAAAACTGGACATTTTAGAGTGGCCTTTCGTCCCCGCACAACATGTACCTGTGTAATGATTATGCAGTTTAAATTGGCTTCTTCATATGCCACACCCGTCAGGTAGATGGATTATCTTGGTAAAGGAGAAACGCTCACTACTAGGGGTGTACACAAATTTGTGCACAGAATTTGAGAAATAAGCTATTTGTGAGGACGGAACATTTCTGGAATATCTTATTTCAGCTCATGAAACATGGGACCAACACTTTACATGTTGAGTTCCAATTTTTGTTCTGTTTCAGTAACATAAAAAAATCCCCAGCAAAATCGGTCAGTTTAATAAGCACGGCTGCATCTCAATCCACCGCATCCGCTTATATCGACCTTTCGCATCTGCGGTGGAAGGTGGCCGAGCTACAGAGGTGTTCGTCAGACCATGAGACATCCCTAAAAAATGGTGGTGTTCTCTCCACGACCACTACAAGTGTCACAGGACTCGTCTAAAGGTAAGTTATACAAACAAATGGTAGTACAGTGCTTCAGAAAGTATTCAGACCACTTCAGTTCTTCCACATTACAGCCTTATTCTAATATTCTTTATTCCCTCGTCAAACTACACACAACACCCGAGAATTACAAAGCGAAAACAGGTTTAGACATTTTAGCAAATGTAATAAAAATAACACAGAATTACTTTACTTACATAACTATTCAGACCCTTTGCTATGAGACTCGAAATAGAGCTCAGATGCATCCTGTTTCCATTGATCATCCTTGAGATGTTTATTCAACTTGATTGGAGTCCACCTGTGATAAATTAAATTGATTGTCCATGATTTGGAAAGGCACACACCTGTCTATAGAAGGTCTCACAGTTGACCGTGCATGTCAGAGCAAAAACCAAGCCATGAGGTCGAAGGAATTGTCCGTAGAGCTCCGAGACAGGATTATGTCGAGGCATAGATGTGGGAAAGGGTACCAAAACATTTCTGCAGCATTGAAGGTCCCTAAGTGGCCTCCATTATTCTTAAAATGGAATAAGTTTGGAACCACCAAGGCTCTTCCTAGAGCTGGCTGCCCGGCCAAACTGAGCAATCGGGGGACAAGGGCCTTGGTCAGGGAGGTGACCAAGAACCCAATGGTCACTGACAGAGCTCCAGAGTTCCTCTATGGTAGTGACCAGACGGAAGCCACTCCTCAGTAAAAATGCACATGCCAGCCCGCTTGGAGTTGGCCAAACGTCACCTAAAGACCATCACCATGAGAAACCAGATTCTCTGGTCTGATGATACCAAGATTGAACGTTTTGGTCTGAATGCCAAGCATCACGTCTGGACAAAACCTGGCACCCATCCTACAGTGAATCACGGTGGTTGCAGCATCATGCTGTGGGGATGTTTTTCAGCGGCAGGGACTGGAAGACCAGTCAGGATCGAGGGAAAGATGAACCTGCTCCAGAGTGCTCAGGACCTCAGACTGGGGTGAAGGTTCACCTTCATCAGGACAACGACCCTAAGTATACAGCCACGACATTGCAGGAGTGGCTTCGGGACAAGTCTCTAAATTTCCTGAATTTTCCAGACTTGAACCCGTTCAAAACATCTCTGGAGAGACCTGAAAATAGCTGTGTAGACGCTCCCCATCAAACCTGACAGAGCTTGAGAGAATCTGTAGAAAGAAATGGGATTAACTCCCCAAGTACAGGTGTGCCAAGATTGTAGCGTCATACCCAAGAAGACTCGAGGTTGTAATCGCTACCTAAGGTGCTTCAACTAAGTACTGAGTAAAGGGTCTGAATAATTATGCATACATTTCTAAAAACCTGTTTTAGCTTTGTCATTATGGGGTATTGTGTGTACATTGAGGGAATTTTTTTAAATCAATTTTAGAATAAAGCTGTTACGTAACAACGTGGAAAAAGTCAAGGGCTCTGAATACTTTCCGAATGCACCGTATACAGGTAGTTTTGTGCAAACAAACAAAGGGGTTAAATATATGTGTCCAAAAAAACTACAATATTTCCTGAGCTCTTATACCTCATTGATATAGGACAGACACTTCAAGACCTTACGATGTATTATTGTTTGCCATTTATGAATGTGTTATTCAACGTGTTTCTATGGTTTATAAGAGTAAAGACAAAATTCAACCTTTTAACAAATAAATCTCAACCAATTGACTCATGACCACTATGTGATAGGTAGAGTCTTGAAGACCAGAGCATCACTCATTTAGTACAAATTCTGATTATGTGTCTTTGGCTTGTGTGTGTGAAAATGAGTACAATCTGTGCATCAATTAAAATGTTCAAAATGCAGATGTGGGTGTGATTGTGCCTGTGTACGTCATAGCAGTCTATAATTATAGAAATAGGGACTCACACACCCATCTCTGTCACATCAATAGGAAAAATACTGATCTGAAATCTACCAAATCAATTACACTGGTCACAGTAACTCTTGTTGGTGGTACTCTATTAGTGAGAGCAGTTTACCACAAAACATGTTTTGTTCGACATGGTTGGAGCAATGCCTGTTGCCTAAGTGTAACATTGGAGTTGAAAGACAAGGGTTGGACCCTCCCGTCCCTTTTTTGCATTACGAAGGTGCCCCCAGCGACTAGCAGTGTTGTGGTTACTGCTGCACAGTGCGGGGGACTGAGTTTGTACGGTTGATTAGCACCCCATTGTCTAATCAGGCTGAAGACTACAAACACATTGGGATACTGGGGATTGGTATCACCGTGATCCTTTTCATGAGACTAATGTCTGTAGTCTTGACAACATCTCTTAACATGTGCTGATGAAAAAGTTCGTGTTTTGAATGGTTGAAGGGACCCCTGCATTATTATTACCACTACTACTACTATTTGACATTCCAATAGTGACACTGGATATTACATTTTGGGATGATCCCAATAATGGAAAATGTATCTATTTAGAAGTATGAAATATATACCTGAACTGCGCAATTACTTTGTTTACTATTATCAATCCTATGCGGAAGGAACCAAGATCCCTTATGCCTTTGGCACCTGCGCACGGCACTATAAACAGCTGAATGACTTGTCAGCGTTCTAGGCCAACAACCTTCATAAACGATTAGCAAACCTAATTAACAACCAGACAGTAGGCGGTGCAATCACAGATGTGTCTCAGATGCTTTTGAAGCTTGTTCAATATGCTTATTTTAGTTAGTTCATTGTAAACAAACATTCACCCAATCAGATCATATAAAAGTGTGTAACATTGTCCAAACTCACTCCACAGCAATATGTGGTTCGTTGACAAGTATTCGCTCATTACGTTGGTGGCTGGATAGTCACAACATTGCCTAATCTCCAAAGCTTTTGACAGGGTTCCGACCACGGCGTAATAATTTAATTCGTACAAATAAGACAATGTGTTAAAGCATCCATCCATGCATTAGATAACAACACATATCTTCCTCACACCAATCCACATTTGACACTTGTTCGTTCGCTGGACAGATCACTGGCTGGCCAACTAACGCGTTAGCTAGCAAGCAAACTGGTACAGCTAACGTTAGCTGGCGCAGACGAGACAATTGAATTACAACATAACTTGCTGACAAGCCACTTAGCAGGCTAATTTTGCCATCATTTGTAAGGAGCAAGCTATGAGCCTTCAATAACTCATACAATAGTTACATAGTAGCTGTTTTATACTGGCAATTAGCTAGCTAATATTGCAAGCAACGCACCTTGCTCTTCACCTCCACGGAGCTCAGAGTTCGGTTGCTCGGCACTCGGTGGTGCTTGTTCATCTTTCGCTAGCAGGACCGCCACAGCAGCACACACTTGCCCTCGCGGGGCTGCCCTCGTCTCCTTCGCACTCTCCTATATCCCAAATGATATCAACACAGGTATTCCAGTTATCTGTGTGTCCTCATAAGACACTTTAATTCCCTCGTTTGCGACAACGCCAGCCAACCAACCTGCTGTAATTTATCTTCTCATACTCGCCACACCGCCAGCTAACCACTTCATTGTCTGTCCTGTGTGACGCTTTCACGCACCCAGGAAACTGCACTCGTTCCCAACAGGCGCGTTCCCGCTAGTAAGAATCAAGTACTACATATCTTGATCACTTTTTACCTGTAAAAAATGAATTAGCTTATATGACGTAACCAAAAAGTCAATCACTGTTTGTCTCTTGTCCACATAATAAAATCATCTTGTCTAACTGTTTTTCTGTTTGTCTGCATGTCCTATATTGTGAATAAATGCCTCCAGTGTATTTTATAATGGTAAAGTGTTTTTAGTACAAACAGAGTAGCTCTAAGAACTACAGGTGATATATTTCTTTCTATAAAGTAAATCAAAGATAAACATTCACAAATTCACCTTGGCCAAGGTGAGTTTGCTCCACTCCTTTCCCAAACTCCTAACTGTTTGTGTCTTATGAAATTGCGATATCTTGTGGTCATCTGGTGTTAGCGCAGACAATTGTCATCAAAATATTAAATTCAGCAATTTCAAATTTACGTAAAGTATGAAGCATCACATAATATGTATGGTTTATCTATTTGATGTCTTCAAATACTGTGATTTGACATATAATATCACATCTAACTAACATAATGTATTTATTGTTCCATTCAACCCACTTACTGCAATATGTTTCCATTTACCCCTGTTACAGTATTTCATTGGATTCTCTTTCAAATATGGTGTGCTCCACTGCCCCTGTCCCAAGATTCACAAGAAATTGGACAACTGTCATGATGAGACAATCGAGCCATCAATATGAACCCCCTATGAAGATGTTAAACTTTGTTAGAAATGGGAAAACCATGACAGCATTAAAGAGTGACTGCTCCTAAAAAGCAACCTTTTCATTTGAAAACAGCCTGTAACATTGATTATATGAGTCAGAAACATGTATTTTAGTGTCAAAATGTACTACAATGTGTAAATAGGAACATTTTGGTCATAAAGTAAGTCTCGTCAAAAACTGAGATTTGCCAGATGATAGGAAAAAAATGGTATGTCATGCAATGGGTTGCGAATTTAGAAAAAACAAGTCATGACGTCAGTGATCTTCATGTCGGAAAGTCCAAGCTCGAGAAAGAGGCCAGATTTCCCAAATTGGAATTCTGAGTAGATGACATTCAAAAATATTTTTCCCAGTCGCAGCTAGTTATTTTTTTTTTTTTGAGTTCCCAGTTGTCCTGAACTCAAGGAGTCAGAGATTTCCGAGTTCCCGGTTGTGGCATTATTTCAATTCTGCCCACAGCTGGCAGGCAGCACCCAAGTAATCAGCAATTCTGAGCGCAGCTGCACACGACCCAGATCGTAATTCCCTTGGTCATTTGGTTTGACATTTGATATAGTTAGGGACCATCAGTAGCCTAAATTACACAATATGTATGGGCCAATATGAACAAATGTCAATAGTTCCACATGTCAATGACTTAAAAACCTCAAACCAATTTTAAATTGCAGAAATGCATATACAAATATAGAAAGCATTTAATATGACAACTAAAAGATATACAACATGAAAACATGGATTTTAACAATTTTTTGGAAGGAAAACTACACTCTACAAAAATATAAATGCGGCATGCAACAATTTAAAATATTTTAGTGAGGTACAGTACATATAAAGAAATTAATCAATTTAAATTAATTCATTAGGTCCTAATCTATGGATTTCCAATGACTGGGAATACAGATAACTTTTTTTTAATGTAGTGGCGTGGATCAAAACACCAGTCAGTATTTGGTGTAACCACCATTTGCCTCATGCGGCGTGACTCATGTTGTTACGGTGAGTGAATGAGGACCCAAAAGCGAATTAACTTAAACAGAGCTTCTTTAATAACCAAACATAGGTAGGCTCAGATAGACCGGCAGATTCCGACAGGACAGGACAAGGTTACAGCAAACATGACGATAGTCTGGTTCAGGCATGAAACACAACAAACAAGAATCCGACAAAGACAGGAGCAGAAACAGAGAGAGATATAGGGACCTAATCAGAGGGAAAAAGGGAACAGGTGGGAAAAGGGGTGAACGAGGTAGTTAGGAGGAGACAAGGCACAGCTGGGGAAAAGAGGGGGAGAAAAGGTAACCTAACAACGACCAGCAGAGGGAGACAGGGTGAAAGGAAAGGACAGAAAGACACAACATGACAATACATGACAGTACCCCCCCACTCACCGAGCGCCTCCTGGCGCACTCGAGGAGGAAACCTGGCGGCAACGGAGGAAATCCTCGATCAGCGCACGGTCCAGCACGTCCCGAGAGGGAACCCAACTCCTCTCCTCAGGACCGTACCCCTCCCAATCTACGAGGTACTGGTGACCACGGCCCCGAGGACGCATGTCCAAAATCCTGCGGACCCTGTAGATGGGTGCGCCCTCGACAAGGATGGGGGGGGGGGGGGAAGACGAGCGGGGGCGCGAAGAACGGGCTTGATACAGGAGACATGGAAGACCGGGTGGACGCGACGAAGGTATCGCGGAAGAAGAAGTCGAACTGCGACAGGATTAATGACCCGAGAAATACGGAACGGACCAATGAACCGCGGGGTCAACTTGCGAGAAGCCGTCTTAAGGGGAAGGTTCTGAGTGGAGAGCCAAACTCTCTGACCGCGACAATATCTAGGACTCTTAGTTCTACGCTTATTAGCAGCCCTCACAGTCTGCGTCCTATAACGGCAAAGTGCAGACCTGACCCTCTTCCAGGTGCGCTCGCAACGTTGGACAAAAGCCTGAGCGGAGGGGACGCTGGACTCGGCGAACTGAGATGAGAACAGCGGAGGCTGGTACCCGAGGCTACTCTGAAAAGGAGATAGCCCGGTCGCAGACGAAGGAAGCGAGTTGTGGGCGTATTCTGCCCAGGGGAGCTGTTCTGACCAAGACGCAGGGTTGCGAAAAGAAAGACTGCGTAAGATGCGACCAATAGTCTGATTGGCCCGTTCTGCTTGACCGTTAGACTGGGGGTGAAAGCCGGAAGAGAGACTGACGGAAGCCCCAATCAAACGGCAAAACTCCCTCCAAAATTGAGACGTGAATTGCGGACCTCTGTCCGAAACGACGTCTGACGGAAGGCCATGAATTCTGAAAACATTCTCGATGATGATTTGTGCCGTCTCTTTAGCAGAAGGAAGCTTAGCAAGGGGAATGAAATGAGCCGCCTTAGAGAACCTATCGACAACCGTAAGAATAACAGTCTTCCCCGCTGACGAAGGCAGTCCGGTGACAAAATCTAAGGCGATGTGAGACCACGGTCGAGAGGGAATGGGAAGCGGCCTGAGACGGCCGGCAGGAGGAGAGTTACCGGACTTAGTCTGCGCGCAGACCGAACAAGCAGCCACGAAACGACGCGTGTCATGCTCCCGGGTGGGCCACCAAAAACGCTGGCGAATGGAAGCAAGCGTACCCCGAACGCCAGGGTGGCCGGCTAACTTGGCAGAGTGAGCCCACTGAAGAACGGCCAGACGAGTAGGAACGGGAACGAAAAGAGGGTTCCTAGGACAAGCGCGCGGCGACGGAGTGTGAGTGAGCGCTTGCTTTACCTGCCTCTCAATTCCCCAGACAGTCAACCCGACAACACGCCCCTCAGGGAGAATCCCCTCGGGGTCAGTGGAGGCTACTGAAGAACTGAAGAGACGAGATAAAGCATCAGGCTTGGTGTTCTTAGAGCCCGGACGATAAGAAATCACGAACTCGAAACGAGCGAAAAACAGCGCCCAACGCGCCTGACGCGCATTAAGTCGTTTGGCAGAACGGATGTACTCAAGGTTCCTATGGTCAGTCCAAACGACAAAAGGAACGGTCGCCCCCTCCAACCACTGTCGCCATTCGCCTAGGGCTAACCGGATGGCGAGCAGTTCGCGGTTTCCCACATCATAGTTACGTTCCGACGGCGACAGGCGATGAGAAAAATACGCGCATGGGTGGACCTTGTCGTCAGAGAGGGAGCGCTGAGAAAGAATTGCACCCACACCCACCTCTGACGCGTCAACCTCGACAACGAACTGTCTAGAGACGTCAGGTGTAACAAGGATAGGAGCGGATGTAAAACGATTCTTGAGGAGATCAAAAGCTCCCTGGGCGGAAACGGACCACTTAAAGCACGTCTTGACAGAAGTAAGGGCTGTGAGAGGAGCTGCCACCTGACCGAAATTACGGATGAAACGACGATAGAAGTTCGCGAAGCCGAGAAAGCGCTGCAGCTCGATGCGTGACTTAGGGGCGGGCCAATCAATGACAGCTTGGACCTTAGCGGGATCCATCTTAATGCCTTCAGCGGAAATAACAGAACCGAGAAATGTGACGGAGGAGGCATGAAAAGTGCACTTCTCAGCCTTCACAAAAAGACAATTCTCTAAAAGGCGCTGGAGGACACGTCGAACGTGCTGAACATGAGTCTGGAGTGACGGTGAAAAAAATCAGGATATCGTCAAGGTAAACGAAAACAAAGATGTTCAGCATGTCTCTCAGGACATCATTGACTAATGCCTGAAAGACAGCTGGAGCGTTAGCGAGGCCGAAAGGAAGAACCCGGTATTCAAAGTGCCCTAACAGAGTGTTAAACGCCGTCTTCCACTCGTCCCCCTCCCTGATGCGCACGAGATGGTAAGCGTTACGAAGGTCCAACTTAGTGAAAAACCTGGCTCCCTGCAGGATCTCGAAGGCTGAAGACATAAGAGGAAGCGGATAACGATTCTTCACTGTTATGTCATTCAGCCCTCGATAATCTATGCAGGGGCGCAGAGACCCGTCCTTCTTCTTGACAAAAAAAAACCCCGCTCCGGCGGGAGAGGAGGAGGGGACTATGGTACCGGCGTCAAGAGCTACAGACAAATAATCCTCGAGAGCCTTACGTTCGGGAGCCGACAGAGAGTATAGTCTACCCCGGGGGGGAGTGGTTCCCGGAAGGAGATCAATACTACAATCATACGACCGGTGTGGAGGAAGAGAGGTGGCCCTGGACCGACTGAACACCGTGCGCAGATCGTGATATTCCTCCGGCACCCCTGTCAAATCACCAGGCTCCTCCTGTGAAGAAGAGACAGAGGAAACAGGAGGGATAGCAGACATTAAACATTTCACATGACAAGAGACGTTCCAGGAGAGGATAGAATTACTAGACCAATTAATGGAAGGATTATGACAAACTAGCCAGGGATGGCCCAAAACAACAGGAGTAAAAGGTGAACGAAAAATTAAAAAAGAAATGGTTTCGCTATGATTACCAGAAACAGTGAGGGTTAAAGGTAGCGTCTCACGCTGAATCCTGGGGAGAGGACTACCATCCAGGGCGAACAAGGCCGTGGACTCCCTTAACTGTCTGAGAGGAATGTCATGTTCCCGAGCCCAGGTCTCGTCCATAAAACAGCCCTCCGCCCCAGAGTCTATTAAGGCACTGCAGGAAGCTGACGAACCGGTCCAGCGTAGATGGACCGACAAGGTAGTGCAGGATCTTGAAGGAGAGACAGGAGTAGTAGCGCTCACCAGTAGCCCTCCGCTTACTGATGAGCTCTGGCTTTTACTGGACATGAAGTGACAAAATGACCAGCAGAACCGCAATAGAGACAGAGGCGGTTGGTGATTCTCCGTTCCCTCTCCTTAGTCGAGATGCGGATACCTCCCAGCTGCATAGGCTCAGCTCCCGAGCCGGCAGAGGAAGATGGTAGTGATGCGGAGAGGGGGGCAACGGAGAGCGCGAGCTCCTTTCCACGAGCTCGGTGACGAAGATCAACCCGTCGCTCAATGCGAATAGCGAGTTCAATCAAGGAATCCACGCTGGAAGGAACCTCCCGGGAGAGAATCTCATCCTTTACCTCTGCGCGGAGACCCTCCAGAAGACGAGCGAGCAAAGCCGGCTCGTTCCAGCCACTGGAGGCAGCAAGAGTGCGAAACTCAATAGAGTAGTCTGTTATGGATCGATTGCCTTGACATAGGGAAGACAGGGCCCTGGAAGCCTCCTCCCCAAAAACAGATCGATCAAAAACCCGTATCATCTCCTCCTTAAAGTCCTGATACTGGTTAGTACACTCAGCCCTTGCCTCCCAGATTGCCGTGCCCCACTCACGAGCCCGTCCAGTAAGGAGAGATATGACGTAGGCGACACGAGCAGTGCTCCTGGCGTAAGTGTTGGGCTGGAGAGAAAACACAATATCACACTGGGTGAGGAACGAGCGGCATTCAGTGGACTCCCCAGAGTAACACGGCGGGTTATTGATTCTGGGCTCCGGAGATTCGAAAGCCCTGGAAGTGGCCGGTGGATCGAGGCGGAGATGGTGAACCTGTTCTGTGAGGTTGGAGACTTGGGTGGCCAGGGTCTCAACGGCATGTCGAGCAGCAGACAATTCCTGCTCGTGTCTGCCTAGCATCGCTCCCTGGATCCCGACGGCTGAGTGGAGCGGATCCGAAGTCGCTGGGTCCATTCTTGGTCGGATTCTTCTGTTACGGTGAGTGAATGAGGACCCAAAAGCGAATTAACTTAAACAGAGCTTCTTTAATAACCAAACATAGGTAGGCTCAGATAGACCGGCAGATTCCGACAGGACAGGACAAGGTTACAGCAAACATGACGATAGTCTGGTTCAGGCATGAAACACAACAAACAAGAATCCGACAAAGACAGGAGCAGAAACAGAGAGAGATATAGGGACCTAATCAGAGGGAAAAAGGGAACAGGTGGGAAAAGGGGTGAACGAGGTAGTTAGGAGGAGACAAGGCACAGCTGGGGAAAAGAGGGGGAGAAAAGGTAACCTAACAACGACCAGCAGAGGGAGACAGGGTGAAAGGAAAGGACAGAAAGACACAACATGACAATACATGACACATGTCCTTCGCATAGAGTTAATCAGGCTGTTGATTGGGGCCTGTGGAATGTTTTCCCACTCCTCTTCAATGGCTGTGCGAAGTTGCTGGATATTGGCGGGAACTGGAACACGCTGTCGTACACGACGATCCAGAGCTTCCCAAACATGCTCAATGGGTGACATATCTGGTGAGTATGCAGGCCATGGAAGAACTGGGACAATTTCAGCTTCCAGGAATTGTGTACAGATCCTTGTGAGATGGGGCTGTGTATTATTATGCTGAAACATGAGGTGAGGGCAGACAAATGGCACCCAATGCAATTTCTGTGCATTCAAATTGCCATCGATAAAATCCAACTGTGTCCGTTGTCCGTAGCTAACGCCTGCCCATAACATAGCCCCTCCTCCACCATGGCGCACTCTGTTCACAACTTTGACATCCGCAAACTGCTCGCCATATACGCTGTCTGCCATCTGCCCGGTACAGTTGATCCCGGGATTCATCCGTGAATAGCACACTTCTCCATAGTGCCAGTGGCCATCGAAGGTGAGCGTTTACCCACTGAAGTCAGTTACGACGCCAAACTGCAGTCAGGCCTAGACCCTGGTGAGGACAACGAGCAGGCAGATGAGCCTACTGCCAAATTCTCTAAAACGACGTTGGAGGAGGCTTATGGTAGAGAAATTAGCATTCCTGGTGGACATTCCTGCAGTCAACATGTCAATTGCACACTCCCTCAAAACTTGAGACATCTGTGACATTGTGTTGTGTGACAAAACGGCACGTTTCAGAGTGGCCTTTTATTGTCCCCAGCACAAGGCGCACCTGTGTAATGATCGTGCAGTTTACTTTTGTTGTTGTTGATATGCCACACCTGTCAGGTGGATAGGTTATCTTGGCAAAGGAGAAATGCTCAGTAACTGGGATGTGAAAAAAATCTATACACAAAATTTGAGACAAATAAGCTTTTTGAGCATATGGAAAATGCATCTTTATTTCAGCTCATGAAACATGGGACCAACACTTTACATTGTGTTTTTATATTTTTGTAAAGTGTATTTCACCCATATTGTAATTAATTATAGGTCAAATTTCATAGTAATCTGGAAAGATTGGACAGTTAATTTAAAGATCGACATTACTGTTCTAATTACATTAGTAGCCAGTTTATAACAGCATGAAGGCACCCCCAGATGTTTGTGGTACACGGCTAATATTCCACGGCTAATGGCTGTATCCAGGCACTCCGCGTTGTGCGTAAGAACCCTTAACCGTGGTATATTTGCCATACACCACACCTCCTCAGGCCTTATTGCTTAATTATACCAGGTCATTTAATGCTTGAAAACAAAATTTTATGATTAAGATATTTGGCTACATTGGTGCCATTTCTTACCGATCTCTACAGCTTCCGTCCAAAAACAAATCCTTTGAAATTACATCAAAATATAGTGGAGGAGTTACTGGCAAGTGGCTAGCTTAGCTAACGAACTAGCTAAATCGGGGCAGGAATGACCAGGATGACACATCGATGAACCCCCAGATTTGAAAACTGAGAAAGAGGTGGAGTTGGACTGTTTTTCGTGCCCAAAGTCGACCGTTAAAGCTCATTTCCTGCAATTCTACACATTTTACCATTGTTTATAACGTGTTTTTTATTTTAAATAAATCGACCTGGGGGAATCGACCTCTTCTGAATATTGGTTGTACATGTCCCCCCATCCCGTGGCATTTTTGCCCTATGCTTTAATAACGTCAAAAATACCTCTGCTGACTGTCCCTAACCTTTGGTGCACTTGTCTCGATGCTTGCAGTGCTGTCTAACACTACAGACATTAGAGACAAAAGCGAGTCTCTAACTCCAGGGGGCGCCAGTCATAGCTCCATTTCCTCACCGCCTCACTCCCTTCCCCTCCCCCTCCCTCCCAGTCTCCCTTCCGTTCTCAGCTCCCCCCTTCTCTCACTCTCTCCTCCCTCTCTTTTTCTCTTTTGCTCCCTTTCTCTCCCCTTCCCTCTCTCTCCCTTTCTCTCTCGGTCTCCCTTTCTCCCTCTCTGTCTTCATTCCTCACCTTCCTTCTCGCCTGTCTCCCTCCCTTTCTCACATCCTTCCCTTCCCCCCTCGCCTGCCTGTCTGCCTCCCTTTCTCCCCTCCCCCTCGCTCCCTCCCCCCCCCAGTCTCCCTTCCTCCCCCCTCTCTCGCTCAGTCTCCCTTCCCCCTCAATCTGCTTAGCGCTCATGCTGCTCACAGCACTGCAGATGAGGCCTCCACGTCCCCCAGTCTGCAAGGCCTCTCTTCCAG
The DNA here is from genome assembly GCF_057628025.1 of Oncorhynchus mykiss. Classification (NCBI taxonomy): domain Eukaryota; kingdom Metazoa; phylum Chordata; class Actinopteri; order Salmoniformes; family Salmonidae; genus Oncorhynchus; species Oncorhynchus mykiss. Next base: position 53,608,987 of record NC_143030.1, read on the forward strand.
CCTCCCCCGCCTCCCTTCAGCCTCCCCCTGCCACTCCCTCCCTGCTGCTCCTCATACCAGCATAGCAACACTGAGCAAGCCAGCAAGGGAGAGGGTGCTCTCTCTCTTTAGAGGGGCAATTTCACTCCATTTTATATCCTTCGTACCAGGAGGCAAGTGACTGTCAGCCTATCTATGGTATGAAACATAAGCACAATACACCCCCGCATTTGTAACATAATGATTTCCTCATATATAAATGATCACGACAACACAATCAAACAAAGGTATTCAATAGGATTCAGTCATTGTGTTTTGGTTTGGCACCTGATTGATACACATAGGAGTAGATGGTGCGCCTCAACAATGGGTTAGCCTTATACACGCATTCTCTTCTGAGCCCAACTGTTGACTTCTCATCAACATCTCACCAATGGGTGCATTTAGTTCAGATACATCATTCTCCAGTCACTTTCACAGACTAGCATAGTTCACATAGCCAACATGTTTATTCTGTTCCAGATGAAATAAAACAATTCACAAAGCATTGGAACCCCATATATTACACACCTAAACCTTGTTTAGGATTCTCTATAAATACCTGCGATAACAGGATGTCACCACCAGTGACTGTCCTGCTTGTGGGTTTCATTTGGAACAGCTGACTTGTGGTGCTACTTCTTGAAACAACAGAACATAGTCTCTGTAAAGGGGTGTGTCACATGAAAGAGAATAAGACAAAGGAAATGGGGGGGAAAAAAGGCAAGATTAGGAGAACTGTGAGAAGCACAATATAGCACTTTATTGTTCATAAGTGAAAAATGTAAAACAAAAACAAATACACAAATTGAAGATCACAAATTAAAACCCACAGAAAAGTAATTAATAGCAAATGCTCTCTCGGTTTCACAGGCGACAGCAAACATCCATTCTCGGAGGAAAAATAAGTAAAAGGTAGGTACATGAAAAGAGACAAAGAAAGTACAATCTAGACTACAAACACTGGGCTACAGAGAACAGTTGAAATGCCCCTTTACTCTAACCAAGTGGGAGGATAAAGATATGAGAAACAGTTTTTTCAATAGAACCAAAGTTATTACTGCAAATAAAAAAGTACAATCAATCAATCGTCAGCAAAGACCGAAAAACTAAAGCAATCGATTATGTTCATTTAAATTTGCATTTATATATAGATATATTATTTAGCAAAAATGTAATGGTTTTATTAAAAAAATAAACAAAAACATACAGAAAATACCAGCCACCAAAGCGACATCTATTGTCTAGCGAACCAATGTAGAACATACGAGGCTAGCTTGTATACAGAAAGAATAGCTAATATTGTATGAGTAAATCTACAGCAACTTCTCTCCAAACATGTCTCAAAGACTGTACAAATATACATGAGCTATTCCTGCATGACTACATGAAACATTTGGGATAGTCTAGTTTTACTTCAAACCTTGTAACTTGTAATGACTCAAATGTTTTTGCCACACTGTAACTTGTGGCCAATTGGACAAGAATAAGTACTTATTTGAATTTTGTAGTAAAGTAAATAGAAGGCAACCCATTTCCTATCGTTTGGTGCATCTTCAGTGTTTTGTTTTTTCCCCCTGGAGGAAAAGTTTAATCTTTGTTCACAAATCTTAAGTCACTACTAACTACTTCTCACTGCAGAGCACCTTCAATTGGCTTTTGACTTGACCAAACGCCATTGGATGGCTTGTTGAAGTGAAAAGGGAAGAAGCTCTCCTTTACACTCTCCCCTTGTTGTCCCTCATGTCACCATTGACCATTTCCAGCTCTAGAGTTTTGGTGAGGCAGAGTTGTTGGCATGGATCAAATGTTAGTAATTTATCTGTGCGTATTATTTGTTTATGTGTGCCTGTGTGTGTCCATTAGTCAGACCTGCTGCTTGCCAAGTTGGACACTTGTTTTTCCACTTTCCGAGTGTCCCAGTTTGGCAATAGCTTCCTTCCCTTTAACCTGTCTCTCCGGCAACGCCGAGGAGCCATATCCATTCTCAACATGACCCTCTTCTTCCTCCTCTGACCCATCCTCCATATCCTCTAGGTCTGAGCTGGAGTGGGCTCCTGTCCCCAACACCTCTCCCTCTGCAGCCATCCTGTCATTACCCGTGGAATTCAGTTCTACTACTCCAGTTTCATCATCTTCTTCGTCACCATCATCCGTTTCATCCTCATTGCTGTCGGAGTCAATAGCGATGGGTTCTGAGAGATACTGAGGCCCTCTCTGTTTTAAGGTGCTTTCGATTATCTTGTTTTGGTCACTCTTGGCACCACCGTTGGGCTGGGTGGTGGCACTGGCCCCACTGTCAGACCCTGCTGGCGTACCGTCCTGGAGTGTAGTACCATGGTTAGCCGCAGCTCTCTCCTCTATGCGCAGGATGGCCTGCTCAGACCGCCCGATACACGTCCTAGACGTCCGCCTCTCTAATGCCTCTCCACTTTCTTTGCCCTCAGACAAGCACTCAGGGTCAAAGGTCAGTTCATGGCTGAGCCGACTGACCTCCCGCATGTTGAAGCCCAGCAACACCTTGGCCTTCTGGGTCTCACAGTCGCGCGTGCATATCCTCCTGCGGTTGGTGAAGTGGCTGGAGATGTCAGACTTCCACAACCACAGACTGGCGGCTAGCTTCTCCACCTCCCTACGCATTGGGTAGGGTTCACGGTTGAAGTACTGCGTCAGGAAGGCTTTCCGCGCCTCGTACGACTCATCCTCGTGGCCTTTGGGGTCAAGGACCAGGTTGACGGGATCGTCTGGATTCTCTACAAAAGCCGCAGAGCCCTCATGCTCTCCAGGCGGCAGCTTACGGCGCTTTGGGTCGTTAGGGTCACAGTTCTCAAAGCCAGCCCGTTTGAGGGCAGTGCCCTGAGCCTGGGAGACCCTGGGGGAGGGCGCAGGCCTGCTGTCTTGCCCGTTCTGGGTCTTTCCCACACCACGGCAGTGCACCAGGTGCAGTGTGATGGTGGAGGCAGTCATGTTGCTTGTGTACACACCCAAGCAGTGGATACATTTGTAGGTTAGTTTTTTCTCCACTGGGTGCACTGTTTGGATGACCTGGTGCCTCTCTCTCAAGTGGTGTGCCAGTGCATCAGAGATGGGGCCCTTGAGGATGGAGAAGCACAGCGGGCACAGAGTCTTGCCCACATCTTTCTTGTATGGCACGGCCGCCTGAGGTGCACTCTTGGGAGGCGAACCATCTTCGGATTCGGAGGGCATCTTTGGGGGTTGGCTGGGCACTGTCCTCTTGCCAGTTTGTGTGGAAGAGGAAGCACTCTGGGCATGGAAGGCTACTGACTCCTCTGGTGCGTCTCTCATGTTGTAGGTGGTGACAATCAGCTGGACGTTCTTGGGGTTGCCCTGCTGCAGAGTGAGGTCAAAAGTCAGAGGAGAGTCAGTGCGTGGCCCCACCGTCTCGTCCGGGTGGGACTGTCGCATGTGTGCCACAATTTTCTCCACGTCGTTGAAGGTGGCGCGGCAGTGCGGGCAGGACAGGCCGTGGATCAGCATGTGGTTGAGGAGTGTGTCGCTGGGCAGGTAGCGGTTGCAGTACAGACACTTGCTGGTGAAGTTGTGGATCTTCATGATGTAGTTGGCTACTGCAGGGACCTTCTCTGCCTTGTGCTCCTTCTCAAAGTGTGAGCTGTACACATTCTCAGGGAACAGCTCGTTGCAGATAGTGCAGATCTTCCACTTCTGGGTGTAAGACGTGCCCAGGACTGAAGTGCCCCCCTTCCCCTTGGCCGTGACTGAGGCCACTGTGGTGGCAGCTGCCTGGACCCGGGAGTTCAGCTGGGTGGGCTTGAGTGTAGACGAGGAGGAACTCACCACTATGGGGCTCCGCAAGCCACCAGGGAGGTTCTGTTTGGCAGCCTGCGAATGCTGGGGCACAGAGACCTGTGCGTTGCCGGGTAGAGTGATTCTCACCTGCTGCCCGCCTATAGAGAAGGACTGAGTGGTCCCGCTCTTTAACCCAAAAGGCCCCTGTTTCAGGTGAGACCCAGACAGGAGTCCCGTTGAGCTTAGGCCTGACTTTGGGATGACGATCCTGCTGAGCTGCTGGGTGGGAAGGGAGCGGACTCCACCCACTGTGGTGGTCACCAGCTGACCTTTGGGTCCTACACCAATGACAGTCTTTTCCCCCGGCTTGGGGGATACCATGATGACAGGCTTGACCCGTGGCACCACCACGTTTGTGTGACCAATCATGGCAGTCACCTGGTAACCAATGCGCTCGTGGTCCTCAATAACATGCTGCACGAGTGCCTCATAGGTGCGTAGCACAAAGAGGCAGCGCTTGCAGTGGATGGTGTTGCTGTTAGCATTGACATTGGTGTTGCTGCTGCTGTCTGTGTTCCCTGTGCCCGCACCAGCACCGTTAGGTGTGGTCTTTTCCCCAGGCTTAATCAGGTAGGGTGCGGCCACATGCTGAAAGTGTTCTCTGTAGATGTGCTTGCGCACCACGTTGTAAAGCGGGTCCCTGTAGGTGCACTTCTTGCAGTAGTACACCGCCTGCTCGATGCTCTCTCCAGGCCTCTTGCCCAGCTGCATGCCATCCTTCAGTCCCTGCATGCCCCCAGGACCCTGTCGCACCACGTTGTTGGGCATGTGGAACAGCTTGATGTGCGTCTCCAGGGTCTTCTTGTTCCCATTGTAGGTGCAGTAGGGGCAGTTAAGCAGGATACGGCTCTCGAAGTCCTCACTGTGGACATTGCGGAAGTGGCTCTTGTACGCTGAGAAGAACTTGGAGGAGAAGGGGCAGCCAGAACAACAGAAAGGCTTTGATCTGTACTCCTGGGAAACAAATGGAAAAGAAGATGACAGCGGCGAGTTAGCTGTTGATGTTTATCAAATGTAAATACATTGTTTATTGAAAATAAGCAGACACAATAACAATACAATGAACTGTGGGTTTCAGTGAGTCACTCACCTGGGCTTTGGTCAATGAAGGATCCCACACACACACATCATCCCAGGTGGTGTGCTTGATGTAGAACTCATTAGGGACATAGTCTTTGTAGTCCTAAGGGGAGAGAATGACAATCACAATTAATATATACATCAATAAAAATCAAGTCAGATCGAGGTGATTTGCTAGGAGGGGTTTTAAAGGCCACAACCTTTGGGAATGTTATTATGGTTGTGGACTGGGCTTAATATAACATCAAACTGACTAAGTGACAGACATCATAAACATGAGAAAGTTGACAACTCCTGCTTTGATGGCTGAAACAATGACTGATTGTTTAATGAGCTATTCATGAATGAGCTATTATTTCTTCATGTTTGAAAAACCAGTGTGGTCAAAGGCATGATGCTCATTCACAGATAATAGAACAGTAGAACTCACCTCAATATGGTCTTTACAAAACTCCAGCCCGATGTCTCCCAGAACCCGCTTGACATTTCTTCTGGCTTTCCGTAAGCTGCCCAGGTTGTTGACCGGGAGCTGGAACATGCTGGCCACTTGGAGAAGGGAGGGACACAGGTGTGACTAATAGGTGAGGTCAGGTAGGTCAACATATGTACTAAGCATTGTTGTAAAGAGCAGAGTTCCACAGACCCAACACAAAAACCTTTGTGTTATCCTGGGTGACCAAAACACACATCCCAAAGAATTACACTAGAGTTACATTAACATAATCACTGGAGTGACTAGTGCACCTATGGGGGGAAAAAGGCCACAAAAGAACCAGCTGTCTGTCAGTCACCTTTCGTCATAAATCCATCAATGGTTTTCCTCAGCAGCATTACTCATGTCTATCCATAATGGCCCTACTACCATCTTTATGTCTGTCTGGACTGATTGGTTTATTATATATTCCAGTCAACGCTAAACAATCAAAACACTGCAGAATGGATGCTCTACTCAGGTCAAAGGTCAGATTGGACAAGAAGCTTTAGTGACAAGCAGCATGAGACCAAACACTCTTCCCCTATCCAGTGATGTCATAGCTCTAGTTGTATGTTCCAGAAGATGCAACTATGGTACAGTGCTGCTGAGCTGAATGTCGTCTGGCTGCCCGTCTCCCTTGCTGGCTGGGCTTACTCCCATCGCTTGTAGATGGCGCTAGAGGACAGCTCTGCCTCCATTATGTAAGGCTTCCATTGCTCTGCCTGCCCCCTTTTTGCAGCCTCTCTGCAATCACGGAATGGCGCCTCCTATTGAGTCAGCAGCAGAGCCCAACATTTACAATATGTCTGCAGTGTATTTTGGGGGGAGGGGAGTGGGGGCTGGGTGGGTAGCTGGCAGAGAATAGCCACTCTACAGCTGAGGCAAGAGGAAGAGGAGGAGAGGAAGAGGACAAAAGGAGATGGCCTAATGGGTAAAATATAGACTCATGTAAAAAAATCTATAAGTGTGTTCTGTCCTCAAAGCAACAATGACGACATTCCCTCTGGTCACCATAAGATCCTCCAAACTCACATTGTTTACAAAAATAAAAGTTGATTGTATCAGTCATACCCTCTTTTAGCAAATTGCCACCGATGACCATACACACACCAAAAGGAAGAGACTTGGCATTTAAGTGGAACACTTATCTAAATTACCAAAAGGTTAAATCAGGATCACCACATTGTTTCTCCTGATGGCCCCCACACAGGGACCATGGGAACATATGGTTAAATCAATAGAGTACCAGTATACAACCAACCTCGAAGACTATGTTGACACCTTATATAAGTTGCTAGCAACATTATATCAGATAGCCATTATAATTGTGAGGTGAATAACGTGAGGTGAGTTTACTTAGCCATCTGACGTCACTTGTGTTACAACATTCAAAATCAAATGTGCGACCTGCAGATCACAACTCCTTGTCACCTATACACACGCTGTAGGCAAGTTGCTGAATGAGTCTGACTAACGTACCAGTTAGCTGCCAGCTAGATCATAACACCCCGGTTCAGTTATATTTTAAATAATGGGGGAAAAATACCATTACATTTGATAAAGGTCAAATGTGTCTATTAACTAGGAGAGTGACGTTAGAGGAGGGTACGAGCTATCGTCTCTCTTCTTCAATTTGGCCAAAATGATGCTTTGATTGAAGTCAATGATGAATATCGTATATGGCTTTCTGGTCGACCAATGAAAGAGGATAGAAATATTTCTTACACGATTAGCTACTACGTGAATTATACCTCATGGTTCTTTCTACACCTTAATAACGTCTGACTTGGTAATACTGTTACCAGAACGATAGCCGATTGCTTCCTCGCAGTCGCGAGTCACCCACCACAAAGGGAAGCGCAAGTAAAACACAGCGAGCTAGCAGCTGCTACAAGAGTACTAGAAAGGAGCCCCGCACCTCTTCAGTAGGTGCTGATTTTGAGCGCTACTCAGTGCCCAAGTTTAGCTGGCCAAAAGTGGTACAATGTAAACGACAACTTAAGATATACGGTAACATAACACTCCACGTAATATTGTTTAATTTGTTATCATCAATACATAAAGCTTAAGTCTACATTGTTCGCCGACCTTAGCTAGGAACGAATAGTGGCAACGCATCATCGTAGTTAACCCTCCTAGCTAGCGAGGTTGTATGAAAAGCGGAGTGACGAGTTTACCTGGTTTGAAATACGGTGGTCCCGTTGGCGTAAATGATTTCAATTACGAGAAACGGTGAGACAAATCGTTGGGCACTCTCACGTTCCCTCCTATGCCTCCAAATAAGCAGCCGGGAATAACCGCCTTGCCGTCTACTCTCCAAGCGGTCACACCACACCGCGAGGGAGCTCGACTCCTCTCACTATCCGACACAGAGTATCCTTCTCGGATGCCGGGGATGAAGTGCCGCTGGAACTCATTTAGCTAGATAAACATCGAAAATGCCCATTGCAGGAAAATATAAAGTAGCGCTGTTTTAAATATTACGACGTAGTTACACCTAATCCAAAACTGTGTAAACTCTGTGACTGTTTACTGATAATAATGCATACCCATCTCTTCCCTATAAAGACAATACACCCATCCTAGACTATAAACTGCCCTATCCAAAATGGCGCAATTGAAAGGGCGGAAGTGACATATGTTTGATTAGCATAAAAAGCTAATTGTGATATCAAAATGAGTCGAGATTTATAAAACTAAATTACTGTGTGGTAAACAAGTCTAACCTCTTACCGTGCAAGACAGGCCTCAGATTTTGGCCTCGGTCGTTCTTCAACGTCTGTCAAATTCTATGCCTGGGGGATTGGGGTAAACAAGCTCGATCTGCAATTACCAGATTGAACCAACAGGAGGCACCCTCTAGTTGAGCGTGAACGCATGCGTTAGGACTAGCTACAACGAGCGCCCTCCCCTGCAGAGGGTCGGATGTATACAGTGCCTCAGTACCAACACAGTGCCTTTGCACTTGCCCAATGTCAGAGTGCTATGAGAACAGTAGGTGGCGCTGTTCTATGCTGGCACTTAACTCACCGGGACTACTTTCCTCAGAGATTGGGCAGCTACCAAGCCTGAGAGCATATTATTCTCTGTCCATTTTAGCATGGGCCCCTTGGAGAGATTGGGGTGGGGGTGGATGGAGACCTCATCATGTCAATACTGGATTTCAATTGATGGGTGATAGCATGACATGGATAGTATAACATGGCCTCCTTGGAGGTCTCTCAGCTTTTTGCTGTGCATGGCTTGTCTTCCAAGTAGAGGTATTCTCGGATCCGGACCCGAACAGACCTGAGGACAATCAGACCCGGACGGACCCGATCATTATTTAAAAGGGGGACCTAGATCCGTACCCAAACGGGTCTGGGTCTAGATCAGACCCATTGGGGCAGCACGTAGCCCAGTGGTTAGAGCATTGGACTAGTAACCAAAAGGTTGCAAGATTGAATCCCCAAGCTGACAAGGTCCAAATCTGTTGTTCTGTCCCTGAACAAGGCAGTTAACCCACTGGGACATTGAAAATAAGAATTTGTTCTTAACTGACTTGTCTAGTTAAATAAAGGTAAAATAAATACAAATTGGACCTGAGTGACAAAAAAAATAATAATTATCAGCCAAGTTGCTCTTCTGGTTAATGAATAGGTCTTTATATGCTGGCTAGGCCTTCAATATGTCAATAAATTCACCTGATTAGCGTAAAATAAATATGCTACAAGCCAGTAGTCACCAACCTTTTCTAAATCAAGCTTTTATCCAAAGCTAGACCACCTTGAGTCAAAATGCAAGTCGAGACCTACCGCTCAGATTTGTTTTACAAACGTACAAACGTAAGCCTATGCAATATTAACCAATTAAAAACAGTCACGTAGCAATGAGGTTTGTGCAGTAGGCTATAGGCCCAATACATAATCAATGAATATTGGCTAAGCTTAAATTGCCCTTCCAATGTTGTTCTTTTCAGACCATTTTGCAATTATATTTCTGGACTGATTGCCTGCATCTGATGGTCAGTCTGAGGGAAGGGAGGGAACAGCGGTGAGGCTGCCTCTCACCCGAATCACCGACACTGTCCCTTCGCTGTATTTGTCGAGTCTCTCTCTCTAGTCATTGTTTTAAAAGCTTTGAAATCTCACATCAACTTTGCTGTGCATTCGAGGCTTCATTTTACAGTCTATGGAGCAAACTGTGTAGATACAGTGATCTGAGCTATGTGATTGGCCAGTGGTAGGCCTATTACTGCACTTGATTTGCTTTTTGCTGGGTAGGCGAAGTTCTACCTTCAGACACATGAAATGGTTCAAAATGGGAACACTTTGCCTTCCTGGCACTTGGGCTGCTGAATCAAGACTACCAACTGCCAACAGTTAAAAAAAAAAAAACAATAACAAATAGGAACCAAGGCTTTACCGTTGGGGTTTTTAAAGAAATGTTTTGTGATTGACTAGGAATTCCATGGAGATCGGTTGGTGATCACCACTCTAGCCGTAGTCGGGTCTATCAGCTGTAATAACATATATTACCTTCAGAAAGTTTTCACACCTCTTTACTTTCCCCCACACTTTGTTGTGTTACAACCTGAATTTAAAATGTATTCAATTCGGATTTTGTGTCACTGGCCTACACACAATACCCCATAATATCAAAGTGGAATTACATTGACTTCAGAAAGTATTCATACCCTTTGACCATAGGAAGTAGTTTGAGGGTGGGGGTGCTGTTATATTTTTCCGGGGGGGTGCTAAGATTTATTTGTCAACTGCGCCACAGATGGCTATCTCGGTCTGCTAATAAAGGACTAGTAAAGGGTCAGTGCACTACTTTGGTGATTATTATTTTATGCTTAAATATATACAGTACCAGTCAAAAGTTTGGACACACCTACTCATTCAAGGGTTATTCTTTATTTTTACTATTTTCATTTCATTTACATTGTAGAATAATAGCGAAGACATCAAAAGTATGAAATAACATATGGAATCATGTAGTAACCAAAGAAGTGTAAAACAAATCAAAATATATTTTAGATTTGAGATTCTTCAAAGTAGCCACCATTTGCCTTGATGACAGCTTTGTACAGGCTTGGCATTCTCTCAACCAGCTTCATGAGGTAGTCACCTGGAATAAATTTAAATTAACAGGTGTGCCTTGTTAAACGTTCATTTGTGGAATTTCTTTCTTTTTGAGACAATCAGTTGTGTTGTGACAAGGTAGGGTTGTTATACAGAAGAAAGCCCTATTTGGTAAAAGACCAAGTCCACCAGAGATTTTTGGTTCCAACCGCCTTGTCTTTGTGATACGCAGAGTGTGTGAATGGATGACCTCCGCATGTGTGGTTCCCACCGTGAAGCATGGAGGAGGTGGGGTGGTGTGGGGGTGCTTTGTAGGTGTCACTGTCAGTGATTAATTTAGAATTCAAGGCACACTTAACCAGAATGGCTACCACAGCATTCTGCAGCGATATGCCATCCAATCTTGCGCTTAATGGGACTATCATTTGTTTTTCAACAGGACAATGACCCAACACACTTCCAGACTGTGTAAGGACTATTTGACCAAGAAGGAGAGTGCTGTATCAGATGATCTGGCATACACAATCACCCGACCTCAACCAAATTGAGATGGTTTGGGATCAGTTGGACCGTAGAATGAAGGAAAAGCAGCAAACAAGTGCTCAGCATATGTGGGAACTCCTTAAAGGCTGTTGGAAAAGCATTCCTCGTTAAGCTGGTTGAGAGAAAAATATAGGAAAACGTAGAAAAACCCTTGAATCAGTAGGTTTTCTAAAACTTTTCACTGGTAGTGTAAACCCACCAAAATGTGAAAGTAATAAACAGAAAGGAGTTAATCAATCTACAATAATACATAGGAAGAAGCTTGACGCTTCAACATCTTTATGTATGATTGGAGATCCATCTGAAGCAGAGGCAGTGAAGAATTAATATTTTAATGTATTACTTTCTGTGCTTTTACTTGTCAATAATCAACTACTCATAGAAAGGAGCATAGTCTGTCTATTTCCCCTTCTCATTTTTATGTGACATAGTGCAGTTTAACAACACATTTTTCCATGGGCCAGAGAGAAAAATATGCTGTTTTATAGCTAATTTAATGCTATTCTATACATTTTGCCATGGGGTAGAGAAGATGTTGCAGTTTTAAAGCACATTTCCTGTAATTCTAAACATTTTGCCATGGCTTATGAAGTGTTCACTTGCTATCTTCCCCAACCAAAATAAAAGTTTGTTTGATGCTCCCTAAAGCTTGGGGGCCCCAGCCTCGCGTGTGCTGTAGGGGTGCGTCCTACGCTACTGATTTTGATGTAGGTTCATTACTGCATTGAAGGCCATGACTGAAAAACTAAAAAGCAGTGCTGAGTCCAAACCTAGAGCATCATAAATCATGTTGTCGCGAAGAGAGTAAGCAGTCCTTTCAGGAACGACACTATTTCATTTCCTCCCAGTTTAGACTCCCCATAAACACGATCCACAAACGAAATTGGAACCTGTTTGGAAGAAGGAAAACTATAGTTAAAGGGATAGATTGGATTTTGGCAATGAAGAGTCAGATGAACTCCAGGATACCATTTGTATGTATCTGCCTCCAGTATGAAGAAAGTTAAGAGGTAGTGTACCCATATACTTCCAGTCATTGCGCTAACGCTAGTTAGCAATTGTACACTAGCAACATCCTTCAAACTGCACGCAGAGACATAAAAATAGTATCCACAAGTTAATCTGGCTGTGGGAAAGTAGATAAAACTCTCTTTAACTAAGCTACATACAACGTATTGACATGATTAACATATCTTAATTTATTTGGGTAAAAACATATACAACAGATGTATTCCCAGAGGATTGCATTTAAAAGTATTAATTAAAACACTGTGTCCAAATGTGGTCCTCGACGGTAAAAACAAATAAAACATCTCATGATTAAGAAACTAAACAAAATGACACAAAACCCACAAAAAAAGGCCTCACCTCTCCAATGGTGTAGTTCAGCTGTCTAGCACGGACAATCATCTCCATCTGAAAGACGTAGCCTCTGGACACACACCTCTCCACCAGACTCTCCAGTACCTCCTTCTTGTAAAGCCTGAGATCACCATGCATAAAAAACAAAACAGTGAGATAACACACACTGGCACACTAAGGAAGTTAAAGGAAGATGTACCAGTATGTAAGTACAGTTGAAGCTGGAAGTTTACATACACCTTAGCCAAATACATTTAAACTCAGTTTCACAATTTCTGACATTTAATCCCAGTAAAAATTCCCTGTCTTAGGTCAGTCAGGATCACCATTTGATTTTAAGAATGTGAAATGTCAGAATAATATTATAGATAATTATTTATCACATTCCCAGAGGGTCAGAAGTTTACATACACTCAATTAGTATTTGGTAGCATTGCCTTTAAATTGTTTAACTTGGGTCAAACGTTTCATGTAGCCTTCCACAGGCTTCCCACAATAAGTTGGGTGAATTTTGGCCCATTCCTCCTGACAAAGCTGGTGTAATGGAGTCAGGTTTGTTGGCCTCCTTGCTAGCACACGCTTTTTCAGTTCTGCCCGCAAATGTTCTATATGATTGAGGTCAGGGCTTTGCGATGGCCACTCCAATACCTTGACTTTATTTCCCTTAAGCCATTTTGCCAATACTTTGGAAGTATGCTTGGGGTCATTGTCTATTTGGAAGACCCATTTGCGACCAAGCTTAAACTTCCTGACTGATGTCATCAACATAATTGTCCCTCCTCATGATGCCATCTATTTTGTGAAGTGCACCAGTCCCTCCTGCAGCAAAGTACCCCCACAACATGATGCTGCCACCCCCGTGCTAGCCATAAAATACATTTGTGGAGTGGTTGAAAAACAAGTTTTAATGACTTCAACCTAAGTGTATATAAACTTCCGACTTCAACTGTAGGTGTGATTGCTGTGCCTGCTGTTCTTCACACCTATTTACATTTAGCCCCTTACCTGAAGCTGCCAGTCAGGTCTGATGCCCCAGGTCTCAGCAGCACCTGTGTGACATAGTTCGCTCCCCGACTGTTAGAGAGGGAGGGACACACACAGACGAGAGTTTAATACTTGCCTTCTGTATAAGCTGAATAAATGACGGCCAACAACCTACACTACCATTCAAAAGTTTGGGGTAAATTAGAAATGTCCTTGTTTTTGAAAGAAAAGCACATATTTTGTCCATTAAAATAACATCAAATTGATCAGAAATACAGTGTAGACATTGTTAATGTTGTAAATGACTATAGCAACTGGAAACGGCTGAATGGGATATTATCAGCAACCATCACTCCTGTGTTCCAATGGCACGTTGTGTTAGCTAAACCAAGTTTATCATTTTAAAATGCTAATTTATCATTAGAAAACCATTTTGCAAAAGATCTGTCCTTCTTTAGACTAGTTGAGTATCTGGAGCATCAGCATTTGTGGGTTTGATTATCAAATCAAAGTTTATTTGTCACGTGCGCCAAATACAACAGGTGTACCTTACAGTGAAATGCTTACTTACAGGCTCTAACCAACAGTGCAATTTCTAAGTTTAAAAAAGGTATTAGGTGAACAATATATAAAGTAAAGAAATGAAAACGGTAAAAAAGACAGTGAAAAATTACTGTAGCGAGGCTCTATACATGCACTGGTTAGTTGAACTGATTGAGGTAGTATGTACATGTAGGTATGGTTAAAGTGACTATGCATATTTGATAAACAGAGAGTAGCAGCAGCGTAAAAGAGGGGTTGGGGGGGGCACACAATGCAAATAGTCCTGGGTAGCCATTTGGTTACCTGTAAAGGAGTCTTATGGCTTGGGGGTAAAAACTGTTGAGAAGCCTTTTGGTCTTAGACTTGGCATTCCGGTACCGCTTGCCATCCGGTAGTAGAGAGAACAGTCTATGATTAGGGTGGCTGGGGACTTGGACAATTTTTAGGGCCTTCCTCTGACACCGCCTGGTGTAGAGGTCCTGGATGGCAGGCAGCTAAGCCCCAGTGATGTACCGGGCCGTACGCACTACCCTCTGTAGTGCCTTGCGGTCGGAGGCCGAGCAGTTGCCATACCAGTCAGTGATGCAACCATGCTCTCGATGTTGCAGCTGTAGATCCTTTTGAGGATCTGAGGACCCATACCAAATCTTTTTAGTTTCCTAAGGGGGAATAAGCTTTGTCGTGCCCTCTTCACGACAATCTTGGTATGTTTGGACCATTCTAGTTTGTTGGTGATGTGGACACCAAGGTACTTAAACTCTCAAACTGTTCCATTATCAGCCCCGTCGATGAGAATGGGGGCGTGCTCGGTCCTCCTTTTCCTATAGTCCACAAACATCTCCTTTGTCTTGGTTACATTGATGGATAGGTTGTTATTCCGGCACCACCCGGCCAGGTCTCTGACCTCCTCCATATAGGCGGTCTCGTCGTTGTCGGTGATCAGGCCTACCACTGTTGTGTCGTCAGCAAACTTAATGGTGTTGGAGTCGTGCCTGGCCACGCAGTCGTGGGTGAACAGGGAGTACAGGAGGGGTCTGAGCACGCACACCTGAGGGGCTCCAGTGTTGAGGATCAGCGTGGCATATGTGTTGCTACCTACCCTTACCACCTGGGAGCGTCCCGTCAGTAAGTCCAGGATCCAGTTGCAGAGGGAGGTGTTTAGTCCCAGGATCCTTAGCTTAGTGATGAGCTTTGAGGGTACTGTGGTGTTGAACGCTGAGCTGTAGTCAATTAATTGCATTCTCACGTAGGTGTTCCTTTTGTCCAAGTGGGAAAGCGCAGTGTGGACTGCAATAGAGATTGCATCACTTGTGGATCTGTTGGGGCGGTATGCAAATTGGAGTGGGTCTAGGGTTTCTGGGATAATGGTGTTGATGTGAGCCATTACCAGCCTTTCAAAGCACTTGGTCAACATGGGTGTGGAAGTGAATGCTACGGGTCTGTAGTCATTTAGGCAAGTTGCCTTAGTGTTCTTGGGCACAGGGACTATGGTGGTCTGCTTGAAACATGTTGGTATTACAGACGCAATCAGGGACATGTTGAAACTGTCAGTGAAGAAACCTGCCAGTTGCTCAGCACATGCCCGGAGCACATCCTGGTAATCCGTCTGGCCCCGCAGCCTTGTGAATGTTTACCTGTTTAAAGATCTTACTCAAATCGGCTACGGAGAGTGTGATCACACAGTCATCCGGAACAGCTGATGCTCTCATGCATTCCTCAGTGTTGCTTGCCTCAAAGCGAGCATAGGAGTGATTTAGCCCGTCTGGTAGGCTTGTGTCACTGGGCAGCTGGCGGCTGTGCTCCCCTTTGTAGTCTGTAATAGTTTGCAAGCCCTGCCACATAAGACGAGCGTCGGAGCCGGTGTAGTACGATTCAATCTTAGCCCTGTATTGACGCTTTGCCTGTTTGCCGGAGTTCCTCTGTCCAGTGTGTGTTCTTTTGCCCATCTTAATCTTTTATTTTTATCGGCCAGTCTGAGATATGGCTATTTCTTTGCAACTCGGATCCCAGAGTCACCTCTTCACTGTTGACGTTGAGACTGGTGTTTTGCGGGTACTATTTAATGAAGCTGCAAGTTGAGAACTTGTGAGGAGTTTCTCAAACTAAACACTCTAATGTACTTGTCCTCTTGCCAGAATAGACTGATGAGTTTCAGAAGAAAGTTCTTTGTTTCTGGCCATTTTGAGCATGTAATCGAACCCACAAATGCTGATGTTCCAGATACTCAACTAGTCCAAAGGCCCGTTTTATTGCTTCTTTAAATCAGCACAACAGTTTTCAGCTGTGCAAACATAATTGTAAAATGGTTTTCTAAAGATAAATTAGCCTTTTAAAATTATAAACTTGGATTAGCTAACACAGCATGCCATTGGAACACAGGA
The DNA here is from genome assembly GCF_057628025.1 of Oncorhynchus mykiss. Lineage (NCBI taxonomy): Eukaryota > Metazoa > Chordata > Actinopteri > Salmoniformes > Salmonidae > Oncorhynchus > Oncorhynchus mykiss. The sequence goes on from NC_143030.1 coordinate 53,625,267, forward strand.
GTGATGGTTCCTGATAATGGGCCTCTGTACGCCTATGTAGATATTCCATAAAAAAATCTGCCATTTCCAGCTACAATAGTCATTTACAACATAATGGACACAAATGTTTATTTTCTTTTAAAACAAGGACATTTCTAAGTGACCCCAAACTTTTGAATGGTAGTGTAGATGTAGCAGACGGGAGTGTGCCCCTGCAGTCACCTGATGAGTTTCCTGCGCAGGTCCCATCCGTACACGCCCCCATCTCCTCTGTATCGGGTGCCTGACACAAGGTCATACCCGCCTTCTCTCTGTTTCCTTGGAGACAAACACATTCACATCAAATACTTTGTAACAGATGATCACATGGTAGAGATGTAGATTGCTAGCAGACATACTATATTCTGAATTCTACGTTCTACATTTTCCCCCAAAATATACACATTCACATTTTGCGATGAATTAAAATAGTTGACTTACTTTATGAATTCTGGAATAAATTTAGGCTGCAAGGAAAGATAATTTTATGTATTTTAGGATGTATGCATCCAAAGGATTTCATAAAAGATTATCCTGGCAATGAAGCATTTTGATACAAATATCCAACCAAGCAATGTAACACCACAAGTAACCTCCTGATTAGAAAAAGGGACTAGAAAATAGTCTGTTCTTGGAAACATTTTTAAATGGTTATTATTGTATTACAGGGTCTGGTGCCATTATCCCAACCTGCTTCTGTGATACTGTATTGTCCAGAGATACAGGAGATCCACTCACATGATGGGAGAGGTCTGCATCCATTATGAAGACATAGTTCCCTCTGGCATGTTTAATGCCATGGATGTAGGCAGTTCCTGAATGCAGAATTAAAAGGACATCACCTGACATGTGTACCTGAGATAGTGTTCAATAACACTGTGTTCACTCTGATGAATGAGTATGTGACACTTACCTAACCCTAGTTTCTTTGCTCTTGGTCGAAGGAGCTGAAAAATAACCACAAAGAGCAGAGAGTGAATGAGTGTCTTGCTATGCCAGCAGGTACGTGAATGTTAAAGTATATACAAAAATAACAACTAATCTATTAAATTCACTTACTATCTTGTCCTCTCCGTATATCTTCTGCAGTTGTTCTGCCACCTCAAGTGTCCCATCTGGACTTCCATCATCAATGACAATAATCTCGTACTCGTATCCACTGTGAATAAGTAAAAAGGCGTTTCAACCCATCACACAACAAATGCTAATCTGACATTTGATGAAAACAGGGACTTTACAATGAGCTCTATCATAGTTCCAGTTACAGCTTGAATTTCAGTCAGTCTTTCAAATATGCAATATCTGTTCAAATGTTGTGAGTTATATGCTATATTCTTATAAAGGTACAATCTGCAAAATGTTATTGCAGTCTTTGATGTCTATGGAGTACAATGTTGCATGTTTACATCATTGCCTGGCCCACCCACAACTGCCTTTTGTTGTTATGAAGACCGCAGAGGTAAAACAGCTGAAATAAGCTCATAGAGGTATTTATATAAGTCATATTCCACACACACACACACACACACACACACACAAAGAGGGTATGTCATTATCTGAAATAATCAATGAGCGACTGGTAATCACAACAACAGATGGGTGGGTATAATTTGTGATACGTTCCAACAGGAATTTGTTCCAAAAACGTAGTAAATACAAAGTTGTATAGCGGCAGAATAAGATACAGGGTAGGGAATGGGCTCTCTCATTAAGTTTTTCACTCACCACGTTTATTCCCGAAAAATGTCTGTTCTCACTCTGGTAGCCTATGGGCAAACATTAAGAATAAACTACGTGGTAAATTGATGCCTATTCGGCACCTAGTTATCTAGGTGAATTGATCATGCTACTTAGGATGCGTTGTTTGTTGATAACCTTATACTTTAGAAGTTTTAGGAACAGATTCCTGTTGGAACGTTCCACAAATTATACCCACCCGCAACAGATTGCAAAAGTAAGCCATTGACGATCCCAATGAGGGCTGTCCCCTCTTGGCAAATCTGAATTTAGTGACAGTTTATCACTGACATCTTGTCACACACTCCGGACAACATAATCTGAAATGATCTACCTTTCACCGAAGTATTTTACCAATAGCCACACAATAAGCGGTAGATTCTCTCGTTCATTGTAAGTGGGCAACAACACCGAGTATTTATCACCATCTCCCCGGCTTTGCTGTGAACCTTTCCGGCTTGCCATGTTGGTTGGAATGTTGTTGAGCCGGATGCGGGTGCGTTGTAAAATATTTACCCGTGCAACAAATTCTTCACTATTTGGTTCCTAATAATGTACATAGCACTAGGTGGCGCCACATACAGTAGTTATAAATATATTTGACTGTACGGGATTTCTTCTTCTTCTTTGGCATTGGGTTGGCGGATCGCATCCAACGTTCAATGTGCATACATCACTACCTACTGTACTGGAGTGTGAGGCCAGTCACAGACTAACTACATTAAATTATCTTCATTAGTCATGTTCCTCTAACAAAGTGAAATGGAGCCCTAGACACCACTTCCTTCCCCCCACTACGCCACCCAAACCCCAAACCCATCCAGCCTCTCTAACCCTTTCACAGAATCTCTCCCCATCTACATCATACAATTCACAAAATATCAACCGTTTCCTCCACTAAACACTCATCACACAGACCTGTTTCATGTCTCCCTATCATCCACAATGTGGCATTCAAACCTGTGTGCCCAAACTGTAGTCTACTCCACACAACTTCCTCTCGCCTACATCGCATGCTCCTTTACTCACCTATATCGACATGCAATATCATTGTCTCCCCTTACTACAAGCATCCCACTCCATTTGCCAAAGACTGAGCCTTTTTGGCCGGATCAAGGACTTGACTTCCCTGCGGCCCAGTTGACCTGAATATCTACCCCCTCTCTCCTCACTGCACTCTCAGCCACCACATCGACCTTCTCATTACCCTCCACACCCACATGGGCGGGAACCCTACAAAAGTTTACCACCACTACATCCTCTCCAACAGCACTATCATCTCCACAAACAAGTCTCTCCTATCCGACCTGCCCATCTTCACACTGCTCAACACTGCAGCCAAATCAGAGCTGATCACCACTCTGAGTGGTTTCACCTCCTCCACTGATCTCAAACCTAGAATCATGGCCATCAACTCTGCTGCATACACTAACACATAATCAGTTAACCGCTTACATGCACTAACATTGACATCTGGGACATACACCCCTGTGCCCATCCGACCACTGACTGGATCCTTTCAACCATCTGAATCCTTAAAAACGAATAAAAACGGTTATCTATATATCTCTCTAAAAGACATCTCACGTCCTTACTCCATTCTCTCCTGCCCTCAATCATGTCCACACCTACATTTGTTTTGGAACAGCCAAGGAGGAACGTTCCCCAATGCGATTGCCGGCCCTATCTCTCTCTTCCCCAGTCCATATTCTACCACCTTCTGCCCGATTGTCCACTCGTATGCCCTCTGCTTAACCTCTCCTCGCTCCCAGCATTCCCCAGTTGGCGTGACCACAGGATGTCCTTCTGAACTCCCTTTCAACCTCGCCCAGTACGCTAATGTTTGTCCCGCTTTATCCTCAGTGGCAGTTCCCCACTATCTACCTGCAATGCCTCAACAGGTGTTGTCCTGAAGGCACTACACACACAATCTCAGGGCCCTTGACTGTATCTTTTCCATAGTACCATTTTGGCTGCCGACCCTTATACAAAGCAAACATAATCCAAAGATGACCTAATCACATCCCTCGGTTGCTCCTCTTTTCAGTTCGCTGCAGCTGGCGACTGGAACGAGCAGCAACAAACACTCAAACGGGACAGTTTCTTCTCAATCTCTTCATTCAAAGTCTCAATCATGGACACTCTTACTGACAGTTGTGGCTGCTTTGCGTGGTGTTGTCTCTACCTTTTTCCCCTTTGTGCTGTTGCCCAATAATATTTGTACCATGTTTTGTGCTGCTACCATGTTGTTGTCATGTTGTGTTGCTGCCATGCTGTGTTGTCATGTGTTGCTGCCTTGCTATGCTGTCATCTTAGGTCTCTCTTTATGTAGTGTTGTGTTGTCTCTCTTGTCGTGATGTGTGTTTTTTCCTATATTCATATATTTTTATTTTTAAACCCAGCCTCCGTCCCCGCAGGAGGCCTTCTGTCTTTTGGTAGGCCGTCATTGTAAATAAGAATTTGTTCATAACTGACTTGCCTAGTTAAATAAAGGTTAAATTAAATTAAAATCCATGTCTGGTACATATATAACAGTGTTTGTCTTTCCGACCACCAATCATATCCTGCCTCTGCCCTTATGAGGTTCAGCACCTTCCAGCACTTCATTTCAATATACTCAACATGGCTCTTCCACATAGAGCCTCTCATCAAACCACATACCTAAATACTTAAACTCAGACACCCTACCTATATTCTGACTGTATATTTTCAGCCTAACATCTTTAACCTTCCTCCTAGAAAACACCATAAAGCAGGACTTGGACACAGACATCCTAAACCCTCATGTTTGAGTCCAATCTTCCACAACTCCCACACTTTCTTGCATCTCCATTACATATTCACATTCCCACCTCTCTTCCATAGAGCCCCATCATCAGCATACAAGGCCACACCCACTCCCTGTCCCACGTCCTCTAATATGTCATTTATCAGCAGGGTGAACAACATCTGACTAACCACACTTCCCTAGGGAGTACCATTGTCCACTTCTAACAGCATTGACAATTCTGACCCACCCAACACCCGTATGACCTGGCATCCATCCACCCACTCTGTGCTACGCTCATCAAACCCCTAACTTCCAAGAAATACATCATCCTACTCACTGTCATCTTTTCCATCAAGTTACACGTTGGATGTCAGTGCGATAGGCCTATAACTGTCCGCCCGGGATCTTTACCTGGTTTTACAAACGTCAACACCACCGTACGTTTCCACCCAGCTGGTATCACCCCCAGTCATCCACACCTACCAAAAAACGACCCAAAAAATGTATAAATCAATTAAATCAAAAGCTTATTTTACATTTTGTTTTTACAGATCTAATCACTACACAGGCTCAAGGGGAACCTGGGAGGGCGGATCTTCCGGCGCCAGTACCCCTTGTAAATCTTAATCTAAAATCCTGAAGTCCCAAAATAATTTCTGCCACAGCCACAATAATGTCCAGTTTCTTAGACTTCTTTGAGACTTCTGCTGTACAGTTTATAACTGTGGCAATGAACGCAACAAAATCCACCTTTTTAACACACAGGGTATATTTTGTCTGGAAGCAAACAAGTACTGCAGGCTGTGGTGTATCCACTAATACCTTTTCTCTAGCATCACTTATTTTCTCAATTCTTATAATTGCCTCCCCATAGGAGATTTGATTGACCACTAACTTTCGCCACCTCAATCTCCTTCACCCTTACAGGGCACTCCAGGAACTCAGGATCATGATCCCCATCTCAATCTCCTTCACCCTTACAGGGCACTCCAGGAACTCAGGATCATGATCCCCATCTCAATCTCCTTCACCCTTACAGGGCACTCCAGGAACTCAGGATCATGATTCCCATCTCAATCTCCTTCACCCTTACAGGGCACTCCAGGAACTCAGGATCATGATCCCCATCTCAATCTCCTTCACCCTTACAGGGCACTCCAGGAACTCAGGATCATGATCCCCATCTCAATCTCCTTCACCCTTACAGGGCACTCCAGGAACTCAGGATCATGATCCCCATCTCAATCTCCTTCATCCTTACAGAGCACTCCAGGAACTCAGGATCATGATCCCCATCTCAATCTCCTTCATCCTTACAGAGCACTCCAGGAACTCAGGATCATGATCCCCATCTCAATCTCCTTCACCCTTACAGGGCATTCCAGGAACTCAGGATCATGATCCCCATCTCAATCTCCTTCATCCTTACAGAGCACTCCAGGAACTCAGGATCATGATCCCCATCTCAATCTCCTTCACCCTTACAGGGCACTCCAGGAACTCAAGATCATGATCCCCATCTCAATCTCCTTCATCCTTACAGAGCACTCCAGGAACTCAGGATTATGATCCCCACCACAATTTCAACAAAATAATGAATGAAAAACTCAGTGTAGGCTATAGATAAAAATTGCACAATAATTATACATTCAAGGATTTTTTAAAGATTTAATTTTTATTCAACCCGCTCAACTATATTTCTTGACCTTAAACCTGCCGTGACTGCGGGTTGAGTCAACCCTCGCATCACTACTTTGCATGACCATTGGGGTGAGGCTCGGACTTGGAGGTCAGTCTTCACTACACCTGCCACCGCAGGTAATTCATCCCCACTCTTGTCAGGGTTCAACATCCATCCAAGACAGCAGGGTACGGTTTGTCGGCCTACTTGGAGCCATTCTTCCTCACCTTCCCTCTACACTTGGCTCTTATTGTTCCTAGCTGTCCATAACCACTTCTATCCGTTCTCCACGCTCATGCCGCGCCTTCATCTGCTGTATTGCGGATGGCCTTCAGCCAATACCCAACTTCGGTTCCTTGGCCCAATTTACTAGTCTGGCTTTCTCTGGCCTCTCCATGCTGGTAAAACGTGGGCTACTCTGCATCCGAGCTCTTGCATAACATATAATTTACAAGGTATATTTAAGCAATAAGGCATTAGGGTGTGTGGTATATGGCAAATATACCACGGCTAACGCCTGTTCAAAGATGCATCGTGGAGTACCTGAATACAGCCCTTAGCCGTGGTATATTGGTCATATACCACAGACCCCCGAGGTGCCTTATTGCTATTATAAACTGGTTCCCAACATATTAACAGAAGTACAAATAAATGTTTTGTCACACCCGTGGTATGTCAGCCAATCAGCATTCAGGACTTGAACCATACAGTTTATAATGGATAATACAGATCATGCCAATATTCAATTCAATTCACCAGTAACAGTAGCCCATCTTCCATTGTCTTGCAGTATATTATCATCATCTCATTACAGTCAAGTGGTCCACTGTTTAGGGATTAAGAAAAAAAGAGTTCAGGCAAGTTGACTTTTTTAGGTCATGATTTTATTACTCTCAATTGGCTTCCTGCTGTTTAAGTATTTAGACTACCATATTTATGTAGAAGCTGGTCTAATGCTGGTCTCTCATGCGCTCTCTCCCTCTCACACACACACACACACACACACTTCGGAGTAGAAAAAAAGTAAAACACATCAAATGTTTTCAAGAACACATGGCAACATTTCAACTGCTAATGGCCGTTTAAACACATGAAGCAGGAATTGTAAACAGGGCTTTCCTGTGAGATAAAATACAACATGTAATACAGGAAATCTGCATGTTAGTGTATAATGAGAATAACAAGATTCAATTTATCATATACAGTATATCTATATATCTATAAAATAATTAAGACATTCTCACAGTGTATAATTTGTTTGAAACAAAATATAGTTTTTTTTTAATACAAAATTAACTCTTTGGATTAACATTTTGAGGCAGTTTAGGTATAAAAAATATAATAAAAGCTACAGATAGTAACCATATTTGAATTTATGCTTAACATGTAATATGTTACAGTGCATGAGTACAAAAACATGGACATAGTAAGGAGCAGATTTAACATTTTCAGTGCGAAGGTCATAACATACATCAGTTAACTATAACAGGCCTACTGTCTACCAAAATATCCACTACATAGCCTCCATTATAACACAGGCCTTTACAATATGTTAGCGAGTTTATTAACAGGTAGACCTATTCAAATACTTAAAAATGTACTTTTCATCAGTTTTTATGTAAGTGGAAACACTTGATACATTTGTGTTTCATGAGAAGGAGAAGTGAAGAAGAGGCACCATGTCAACTTCCTTTTCCCCTTAATAGTGGCCCATGTGTCTCTGAGTCACTGACGAGCTCCAATGCACCAAACCTGCTCCACGGTGGTGCTTCGTCAGCTCCAGTCCCAGTCTGTCCATCAGGTCTAATGGCACAAGTGCTCTATGGCCACTTAAAATGAAGGAGATGACAGGAGCTGGACCACAATGTCACAAGAAAATTCAGCTTCCACTGTGTGCTCAAGGCTGGTATCCAAAATATGGGTCCTCTGAAAAATGACATGCAGTCAAAACAGTAAAATAGCATGGTAATATTTACTGTAAATGGTCCTAGATATGGCTGTTGTACCTGCTTGTGTCTGAACACCTCTATGACAGCCACTGCTATCACAAACACCAGGGGGACCTATCTCTCCTGCCTGCCCGACTGCTCCTGCGATGCCCGGAGGTCCCGTCTGGCCATCCTCTCCTCTAGGGCCGGGACTGCCCAGCTTGGCCTCTCCTGGGAGACCTGCACAAACACAATCACAAAAAACCCTAATCATTAAGTTGACAGCAGCAATTAAACTTCTCAATTACCGTTTCTTGATTTTTCTGCTCATAGAGAGACAGCTGATGAGTGTACCTGCAAATCCTTTGATTCCCTGTGGTCCCTGGACATTGGGCCCTAAGCTGCCTTTCTCCCCGGGGGCACCTCTACGTCCTGAAGGAAAGAAGGAACCACTGATGAGACACTTATCACGTAATAAGTCTGACCAGGACTGAATATATACCACCACCTCCACCGTGTAAAACCCAAGGCCTCACCCTGCTCTCCTGGGTATCCAGACTTCCCTGGTTCCCCACTAGTTCCCAGTCTTCCCTGGTTCCCCCTCTGTCCTGGTGGGCCCTTTCCCCCTGGTATACCAGGCTCTCCTGGTGGACCCACTGGCTCCTCAATGGGCACAGGCTTACGGCTCATCTCATTCAGGAACAAATCCAGCTTCAGCACCTCGTCTGAAAAACAATTGTGAATAAGTCTACACAGATACACCCACAACCATGTGCACTCCCTCAAACATCACCTTACATTAACACAAGTACAGCATTGCAGTACTTACTGTGCACCAGTTGCTCACAAGCCTGTGTGACCAGCTGGAAGATCATTGCCATGGACTGAGGCTCTCCCTAAAACACAGAGCATGTCTGTCAATCAATGGGCCAAGAGAGCACAAACACATTTTCTTGCACAGAGACAAACTTGCATGATAAAAATGTACCTTCTCTCCCCTTTCACCTTTATTCCCAGGAAGACCCTGTTAATAGAAAGGGAAACTACGATGAGATAGTTGATAACCATTATCGCTACTAATACAATTTGGTTCTAATACAATTTGGTTCACCTCAGACAATGGATCATCACTTAATGAGTTAACATTGAGCATACTGAAATTGTGTGATGGCGTGATTGTTGTTTTCAACAGTATATTGGATGCGACAGTCCAAGGGTATGAAGTTCCGTTAGTGCCTCAGTACTTACGGTCGGCCCCACCCCCCCTAAAGGTCCCCTCTCTCCAACAACCCCTGGGTGTCCTGGCATACCCTGGAAACCCTGACAACACAGATGGGTGGATTAGGGGAGGAGCAATAGAGATCACTAGAAAAGCAATGACAAGTATACCTCCGCTTGACACCCCACTCTTACCCTAGGTCCAGTAATCCCTGGTCCGCCCATGTTCCCCTCAACTCCTCTGATGCCCTGAAAAACACCGGGGAGGCAAAGGTCAGGGTCAGAGCTGGCTTCAGACTGATACACATAACTAATAATACAAACACTTGGAGTCTTGAGCTCCAGGCATGGTTTGTGGAATGTGTTTGAATAAGGATTGAGATTGAGCTCACCTTGGGGCCTGGGGCTCCTTCGTTCCCTTGGGGTCCAGGAGGACCTGGTAAACCCTAGAGAAACACAGGGATGCGGATGGAGGAGGGGAGGAGATGATAGGGAAGGAGAAGGAAGGAAAGTGGAGGGATCAAATAAGAAAACCATAATGTAAACTACAGCACAGTGGATCAAATGTTGGAAGACAGGTAAAATCTAAATAATATCCTGTTCTGTTTATTCAATGGGAATGTTGTAAATCAGACTCACCTGCCCACCTGGCTTTCCCACCTCCCCCTTCACACCCCGAGCCCCTGGAGGTCCCTGTAAAGACAGAACGGGCACCGAGGTCAAAAGTGATACATATTGTTGTAATCACATAATGACACGGCACAGATCTGCAATATGCTGACATTGCACAATTGATCACAATAACATATGTTTCCAATTCAAAAAGGGCAAACATGATAGATGCATTTAAAAAGCAATGTAGAACTTTCTAAACATGGAGAGCAATAAGGATGCTCTAAAAGAATCATTTACAACCGACCCACCACTTTGCCCTGAACTGTCAATCCCCGAGGGCCACGATTTCCCAGGGGCCCAAGAACGCCTTCTGACCCCATTTTCCCTGAAGGGCCTATCTCACCCTGAGAAAAACAGTGGTGAACAGAGGTTAAAATATAAGAAAATCTGTCACCGTCACATTCTGACAAACATGATGATGTACAGTACATGTGAAAATAGACTATGGTGCAATACAGATGGGGTTCAGCTGTGTATAGTGAACTGTTCAAGCGCTTCTGTATCGGCTTCACAAGTGTCAAGACCTCTGACCTTTTGGCCCTCCTCTCCCTTTTCACCCTTTTCTCCACGAGGACCCGGTTTGCCCTAAAAAAAAAACAGGGACAAGGATTGTTGCATAATAATCTTAGGATCGGTCATGAAATCATTGCAATTGCTAATCACTTCACTACATTACAGTTAATTGAATCCATTTATTCTGCTTTCATCATAACGTAACACTGTGACTCACAGGAGGACCCGTGACCCCAGGAGCTCCAGGTATGTCGGAGGTACAGGTGCAGGCATAGGCAGGTGCGGGGCAGCTCTCCTCATCCCTCTGAGATAGTCACACAGGCAGCATTACAGTCAATTAAGTTACCGTGATATTCAGGGCAGGACGCCAGAGGGCCTCCGCTTCTAATGCATTCATTAACTCCATATTCCTCTAGACGTCGGGATTTATTCATTTCTCCATGACCTTTAATAGAGAGTTACTGTGTGTCACTAACCAGGCCTGGCAAATCACAGCAGGTGTCCTCTAATGCCCAGGTGGTGTTGCACACAATCTCAAAGGACTGTAGCTGGAACTGGAGGAGGCAACAACAACAAAGAGTCTGGTTACTACAGTATATGTTATGTGTGGGTCAAAGTAACAGTTCTGTTCCAACTAACCGGGGCAGAGCCGCTGTGTGGTCCACGGGTCTTCATCAGTTTGCCCAGTGTCTCAAAACCATCAGTGGGCAGAGTCCCCAGTGGCCGTGCGGGCCTCTCACCCACATGCTGGCAGTCCACAGACAGGGATACGCTCACCTGGCTGATAGACAGGTGGATCTGCCAATCACAGGACAGAAGGGTGTGTTAGAACGACTTGTGCTGTATGTCACAACCATAGACAATATATTAGAGTTCTATATCCATGGTCACATTCTCTAATCACCATCTAAAACTCAGCATTGTCTTGATGTTGAACTGCCCCTCGTCCTCGTTTTCTCTCCCCCTTTCTTCCTTCTATTTATCAAATATTTTCTCTCTCGTTCACCTTGTGGAAGCTTCCGTAGAACAGCCTGTGGACCTGTGGCTGGTCGAAGGTGAGCTCCTGAACCTCCCCTCTGTAGTCCAGACTGAAGTACAGCAGCAGTTTGCTCACAGCTGGGGGGCACAGAGAGAGAAAGGAGAGAGAGAGAGTGAAGGGAGGGGAGATGAAAAACAGTTTTTTGGGGGAAATTATCCACCGTATGATGAGTAAACAATCTTTCCCCTAAAGTCAGACCGCGGAGTCCCTACCCCTTTGAAGAGTGTCATAAATAACTCAGTGCCCCTAACACCCCCCCACACACACACAAAAAAAACTTGTCTCTTCCTACTGGCACTGATTTTGCTAATAAATACTTTGAGTGAAAATGTACTGTGATGTATTGTTGTCACACCTAGCAATCTTAACATGAATGCACTAATTGTAAGTCGCTAAGGATGACTGAAGCAAATTTAGTGAGATCCCTGAGCACAACAAACAGCAAAAACTACAAATCCCTCAAAATGGCAGTCCTCAACCCCATCCCTCTCCTCAGACTCACGGTCCAGCACCACGCCCATCTTGGGCTGGAAGTCGTTGTCGGTGAGTTGCCAGAGGGCAAAGGGCTCCCTGGGGGTGTCCTGTAGCAGACGGAAAGCTATACTGATGGTGTGCTCTGGAGAAAAGCCTGCTGGGTGGATGAATCTGTGGATGGGACAATATAGAGATAAGTGACCTGTCTGTGTGTGTGTGTGTATGTGTGTATGTGTGTGTTTGCCTATGTAAATATCTCACCCTGTGCTCTGAGTCAGTTGGATGTCTCTGTAGACAGTATAGGTGTGTAGAGTATTGAAGACAAAAGGCTCAGCAGCCACCCCCTCCACAGTTGAGTAAGCCCTCTGGGTCAGACCAAAAGCCTCCATCATATCGAACCCTGGTGCAGAAACACACACACAGACTCTCACACACCCATGCGTATATGACAAAAGCTCTTTACTTTACAAACATAATTTCCTTACCTTTTACAATGCTGTTTCTGATGGTCACCTCAGGGCATACTGTAACACAAGAGGGCAGTGTTTAATCACAAACAAAGGTATGTTACAGCACTGTCAATATAGCTCTGTTCTGTACAATTAACTATAATATAAAGAAGTACCTTCATTGCGAATTGGGTGCAGTCTGGGATGAATGGGGATTCTGGCTGGGGCCGATGCTGTCGGGATCAAAATCCAAATGCTCATTACTTCTATCTAGTTCTACTTTCATGAATGTGTAATGTTACATTGAGAGTGTTTCCCACCAAGAGGATTGTACCCCAGTGATCTGTTTACATCTACAATCAATCCCCGAGCTGACAAGGTAAACATCGGTCGTTCTGCCCCTGTGCAAGGCAGTTAACCCACTGTTCCCCGGGCGCCGAAGACGTGGATGTCGATTAAGGCAGCCCCCCGCACCTCTCTGATTCAGAGGGGTTGGGTTAAATGTGGAAGACACATTTCAGTTGAAGGCATTCAGTTGTACAACTGACAAGGTATCCCCCTTTCCCAATGCTGATGGTATACAGACCTGTGGGGTGGAGAATGGAGACTGCAGCTCCCTCTACAGTGTCGAGGCGGGAGTGCACACTGATGCGGTACACAGTCTCTGGCTCCAGCTCAGTGAAACAGTAGCTGCTGCTTGATGCATCCACTATCTCCTGCTTTGTCTGCTTGTCTGGGCTCCCAAACACAGTAGGGACATAGAGAAAAACATACGCCACACACAATATCCTTGTAAGAAACAGCGATGGATGGTAGCTCCAAAACCAAGATCCCTGACTACCTGTGTCACTTCGAGATGTGCTAGAAAAGGTCTCGTTACCTTTGAAAGACTGGATGGCAATGCGGTAACCGCTGACTGCTGAAACAGGCCTCCAAGACACGCAGATACTGGAGTGATCAGACCTCATCACACTGACACTGCTCACTCGCAGACTGACTGGAGGAACAGACATGGAGAGACAACTGACGGGATGTCTGCGTACACTAGAGCACGCGAGACCATGCATTCACAGGTGATAGACTATTAATGACAGTTGGTGTGTAAGTGACTCACTGGTCTTGCCCTGTGCGGAGGCGCTCCCTCCCTCTCGGTTGCGGTACTCCGCAGTGACCAGGATGCTGTAGCGTGTGTCAGGTAGCAGGGTCTGCAGCAATGTTCGTCTCTCGCTGCCTGAAACCAACACCTGCAGAGGCATTACACTGTAACAACCAACCTAACCTGTGTGTGTGTGTGTGTGTGTGTGTGTGTTACTCACAGTGCTCTCCTGTGTCTCTCCTCCCATCAGGGCGGTGTAGGAGACATGGTATTGCAGTACATGGGCGTTGGGAGGAACCCAGCTCACCAGGAGACTGACTGCAGTCTCCTCTGAGATGGACACACTGGAAGGGCCGCCACCTGACACTAGGACACATAAACGCGTGCTCTTTAAGCTGAGAACTACAACCTTTACATCCCAATATTACATATTGATGCGATTAACATCTCCAGGTCTGTGACAATGTGTGTATTTTGAACTCACAGGTGCTGTATCGTATAGCCACTGCCTCACTCTGTGCTCCATCGGCGTAGAGGGCAGACAGTGAAATCTGATACTCCTTATCGTCCTGCACCCCCTCCAATATGGCCCCCTCGCTGTCCCCATCCACCCTCAACTGAAACACACACAGCAAATGTAACACTAAAATCCATGCAACACAGCGTCGAATTGGCACTGAAATATGGCGCGTCTTACTAGATTTAACAGACAAGCCGAGGTTCCTCCACATACCTGTCTGAGGTCCCCTCCACTGAGTGAGATCCATTTAATCAGGTAGGAGACAACGTCATCGGCGGCTGACTCCCATCGAACTGTGATGTCACTTCCTGAGAAGTTTGTGACTCTGAGATCAGAGGGGGCTGGTACCCTCACTGACAGAGAGACACAGAGAGAGGGGCAGAGGGGAGGGAGAAACAACAATCTCTGTCATATGCACAGGTCATGTATGGATGTGGAAATGTGTGCGTGTGTGTGACGTGCTAGGTTTCATGATCTTACATGTGGTGACGTTGGCTGTGAGCGGGGAGGACAG